>NW_027525899.1:0-182842 GCF_052094955.1 Ictidomys tridecemlineatus
CTAATTATAACCCCTGACAATAACTCTAAACCTAACTCTAACACTCACCCTTATCCTAACCCTAACCCTAATCCTAAACCTCACACTAAACAAAAACCTATCCCTAGTTCTAACATTAACCCTAACACTAACATTAACTCTAAATGTAATCCTAATCCTAATTTTAACCCTAACCCTAACCCTAACCATTAAACAATCCATAACCCTATTCCTAACATAAACCCTAATCCTAACCTATCCCTAAACCTAACCCTAAGAGTAAACCTAACACTAAACATAACACTATACACAACCCTATCCCTCATACTAAACCTAACCCTAACCCTATCCCTAAACATATCAACAACCCTAACCCAAACCCTAAATCTTAACCTAATACTAACACTAATACTAAACCTATCCCAAACCCTAACCTAACCATTAATCATAACAATTACCCTAAACCTAACTTTTTCACTAAACTAATACTAACCATAACATTAACCCTAACCTTAAAACTAAACCTAAGTCTCACCCTAACCCTAAAACTAACACTAACCCTAACACTAACCCTAAACCTGACACTAACACTAACCCTAATTTTAATCCTACATTAACCTTTACCCTAACACTAATCCTATTCATAAAATTAACCTTAAAACTAAAGGTACCACTAAAAAAAAACCTAAATATAACCTATCCGTAACCATAACCATAACCCTAAACTAAACCCTAACCCTAAGCCTAAAACTAAAAGTAACCCTTACCTAAACCTTAGTCTACCTTAAACCTCATCCTAACACTAAATGTAACCCTAAATCTAACACAAAAACCAAAACTAAATTTAAACTTAACTCTAAATCTAACTCTAACCCTAAACCTAATCCAAAAACTGAACCTAACCCTAAACTTACACCTATTCAGAAGCCTAACCCTAACCATAACACTAACCCTTACACAAACCCTAACCTTAACCTAAACTTAACAGTAACCTTAACACTAATTCTAAGAGTATACCTAACCCTAATCACAAACCTAACACTAAAAATTAACCTAAACTTAACCCTAACGCTAATCATAACATTGACTCTACACCAAACCCTATCTCTAATACTAACCTTAACACTAAACCTAATCTGAACCACAACCTAAACATAACAGTATAAATAACCCTAGAACTAACACTTTATCTATAAGTAATCCTAACCCTAACCTTAAGCCTAACCTAAAAAACTAACCCTAATCCTAATATTAACCCTAACACTTATCCTAACACTAACCTAAACCTAACCCTAAAGCTAACCCTAATACTAATTTTAACACTAACCCTAATCCTAACCCTTACCATAAACATAATCCTAATCCTATACATAACTCTAGCCATAAACCTACACCTAAACTAAAAAAAACCATAACCATAACTTAACTCTAACCCTATCTCTAACCTAACTCTAACCCTAACCTTAACATTAGCCCTAAACTAACCATAACACTAAACTTAACACTAAATTCTAACCATAATCCTAATTCTATTTATACCTCTAACCATAACCCAAACCTAACCTAAAAAAAAACATAGCCCTAACTTAACTCTAACCCTAATCCTAACTTAACTCTAACCCTAACTCTAACCTTAACATTAACCCTAACCTAACCAAACACTATCCCTAACACTAAAATTGACCCTAACACTAATTCTAACTGTAAACCTAACCCAAATACTAACCTTAATTCTAACACTAAAAATAACCCTAATCATAACACTAACCCTAAATCTGACCCTAACGCTAAACCTAACCCTGACACCCCCCCAACTCTAACTGTTACCTTAAACCTAACAAAAACCTGAACTTAACACTAACACTAACACTAATCTTAAACATAACCCTAAACACTAAGACTAATTATAAACCATAACCCTAAAATCTAACCCTAACACTAAGCCTAAACCCAAATCAAAATGTAAACCAAACTCTAAACCTAATAGTCACCCAAAACTAAAGACCCTAATGCTAAAACTACCACTTACCAAAACCCTAACCCTAATCCATATTTTAACTCTATGCAGAAACTTAATCCTAATTCTAACAGTAAACCAAAACCTAACTGTAACCCTATCCCTAACCCGAAATATTACCCTAAACCTAAACCTAATGATAACCCTAACTCTAACCCTAACCCTATCCTAACCAAAACCCTAACATTAACCCTAACCCTAAACCTAACACTAACATTAAACAAACCCTAAACCTAACCAAATCCTAAACTAACCATAACCCTAATCCTAACCCTAAATGCAATTCTAACACTAAAATTAACCCTAAACCTAAACCTAATTATAAACCTACTAATAAATCTACCCTAACTGTAATCATAACACTAAACCTAACTCAAAACCTAACCCTAACACAAACCCAAACACTAACCCTAACACTAACCCTAGCCCTAATCCAAACCCTAACCCTAACCTAATTATGACACTAACCTTAACTCTAAAAGTAACTTTAAAACCTAACACTAACCCTAAACCTAACCCTAACCCTAATCCTAAAACTAACCCTAAATTTATTTTTTAACCCTAAACTTCATCCTAATTGTAATTCTAACACTACCGTATTCATATCCTTAAAACTAACACTCAACCTTATCCTAACCCTAACCTAAACCTGATCCAAAACTAATCTTAAACCTAACACCAATATTAAAAAAACCATAACACTTACCCTGAACCTAAACTCCAACCCTAAACCTAACCCTAACCCTAACATTAACTCTTAACCAAACCCTAACTGTAAACCTAACACTAAATATAACCCTAAACATTACTCCAACCCTAACACTATACTTTACCTAAACCTAACTTTAACTTTAACCCTATCAATAACCCTATCCCTTATCCCTATTTTTAAAACTAACCCTAACACTAACACTTATAACTAAACCAAAAAAAACCTAACCCTAACCCTAATTTTAAACATAACCTTAAACCAAACCCTAAATCTATTTATAATCCTAAAACTAACTCTAACTCTAACCATAGAAGAAACCCAAACAGTAACCTAAACCTAACCCTAACTTTAAACGTAATGCTAAACCTCACCATAAACATAACCCTAACCCTAACACAAAACTTAATTCTAACCCTAAGCCTATGAGTAACACTAACTCTAAACCTGACCCTAACCCTAATTGTAACCCTAAAACTAAAAAAATCTCTAACCCTTATCCTAAACCTAACACTAACCATAATTTAAACTAAACACTAATCATAAACTGTACCCTAACAGTAACACTAATACTAAACATAAACTAACGCTAACCCTAAACCTAAGCCTAACATTATCCCTAACCCCTAACCTAACCAAAAACCTAAATATAACACTAACCCTAACTCTAACTAAAACTCTAAGCCTAACACTAAAACAAAACCTAAGCCTAACTCTAACCCTAAAACTAACACTAACCCTAAACCTATCCATAACCCTAACACTAACCCTAACCCTAAGGTTAACTGTAATATTACCCCTAACCCTAACCCTAACTTTTGCACTATTAATAACTCTAATCTTACCTCTAAACCTAACAATGAACTTAACCCTAACCCTAACCCTAAATCTAAATCTAACCATAAACCTAACCCAAACCCTAACCCTAATTCTAAACTTAACCCTAAAACTAAACCTAACCCTAATCCTAAAGCAAACAGTAACTCTAACCCAAATCCTAATTCTAACCCTAACTCTAAACCTAAGATTAACCCTAAGCCTAACCCTGACCCTAACCATAAACCTAACACTAAAACTAACCATAAACAAGACACTAGCCCTAATCTTAACACTAACCGTAACCATAATTAATAACCCAACACTAACTGAAAACTTAACATTAACATTAATCCTAACACTTTTCCAATCCTAACCTAATCCTAAACCTAAGCCTAACAATAACCCAAATATGAAACCTAATTGTAAACCTAAACCTAACCCTAAACCTAAGCCTTATCCTAACATGAAACCTAACCCTAACTCTAAACCTAACCCTAACATTAACTTTAAAACTAATACTAACCCTAAATCTGATGCAAAACCTAACAATAAATTTATCCCTAATTTTAATACTAACCATAACTGTAACACTAACTCTAACATAATTCTCACACTAACCTTAACCCTAAACTTACCCTAAAACTAACATTACATATAACCCTAACTCTAATACAAATTCTAACCTTAAAAATAACCCTAACCATAACTCTAACACTAAACCTGACCCAAAAACTATCCTCAACTCATTTCTAACCCTACTCTAACCCTAACACTAACTCTAAACTGAATACTAACCCTAAAACTTACCCTAAACCTAACCCTAACCCTAACCCTAAACCTAACACTAACCCTAACTCTAAAACTAACCCTAAACTTAATCCTAACCCTAACACTAAACATAAACCTAAAACTAACACTAACACTAACACTAATCACCAAACTAACACTAAACCTAAATTTAAAACTAACCCTCACACAAAACCTAAGCCTCTAATGCTAACATTAATGCAAACCCTATTCAAAACCTAATCTTAAACCTAAACTTAACCCTAACACTAACACTAAACCTTATCTTAATCTTAACCCTAACACTAACACTTACCCTAAACATAACCCTAATATTAGAGCTAATCCTAATCATAACCATAAACCAAATGCTATTCCGAACCTTAACCCTACACTTTTCCCCATCTCTAATCTTAAACATAAGATGAACCCTAACCCTAACTCTAATTCAATCACTAACTCAAACCATAACTGTAACCCTAAAACGAACACTTATCCTAAACCTAAAGCTAACATTAACATCATATCAAAACCTAACCCTAATTATAAACATAACCTTAACCCTAATCCTTAACCTAACCTTAACCCTATCCCTAACACTAACCCTAATTTTAACTTTAAACCTAACCCTAATCCTATCTGCAAACATAATCCTAACCCTAATATTAAAAGAATCTATAACCCTAACCTAACTCTAACCCTAAACCTAACCTAACCCTAACACTAACCTTAACTCTAACTCTTAAACTAATCCTAACATTAACTTTAAATTTTATACTAACCCAAATCCTAACCCTAAACTTAAACTAATCCTAACACCAAATCTATTCCTACCCCTACCACAAACTCTAACGCTTACAATAAACTTACAACTAAACCTAACTGAAACCCTATCTTTAGCCCTAACCCTTATATGAACCCTAAATATAAACCTAACCGTAACTCATACCCTAAGTCTAAACCTAGCGCTAACATTAACCCTAACCCTATCACTAGCAATAAACCTTTTTCTAAACCTAAAAGAAAACTGAACCTAACACAAAACCTACCCAAACCCTAACTCTAAATCTATCAATAACACTAACCCTAACACTAAACCTACCCATAAGCCTAACTTGATAACAGTAACCCTAACACTAACCCTAAAACTAACACTAACACTAATCCTGAAGCAAACCTAACCCTAACACTAACCCTAAACCTAACACTTAACATAAAATTAAACCTAACCCTAATTATGACTGTAAACCTAACCTTAAACATGACTATAATTCTTTGACTAACACAAACCCTAACCATAACCCTAACTCTAACATAATTCTCACGCTAACCCTAACTCTAACCTTACCCTAAATCTTACACTAAAACTAACCACAAACAAGACACTAGCTCTAATCCTAACACTAACACTAACTAACTCTAACACTAATACTTAACCTAAACCAAAACCTAACACTAACACTAAACATAAACCTAACCTTAACAGTAACACTAACCCTCACACTGAACCTAACCTTAATTCTAACACTTAACCCTAAAAATAACCCTGTCCCTATCCCTAACACATATCCTAACACTAATCCTAAAACTAACAATAACCTTAACCCTAAACCTAACACAAGTTCCAACCCTAAAATTAATTCTAAATCTAACCCTAACCTAACCCCAAAACTATCTATAACCTTAATTCTTAACCTACACCTAACAGAAACCCAAACACTAACCTTAGCCTAACATTATCCCTAACCCTAACACTAAACCTAAACCTATACATAACATTAAGTCTAACACAAAACTTAAACCTAATTTTAACCCTAACACTCACACTAATTTTAAGCCTGAATCTAACCATAAGCCTAACCCTAACACTAAGACTAACCTTAAAAAAACCCTAATTTTAATCCTAACCCTAAACCTAACACTAAAACTAACCCTAACCCTAACCCTAACCCTAATCCTAACCCTAACCCTAACAGTAACCCCATTCCTATACATAACACTAACCTTAATCCTAACCCTAACCCTAAACCTAACACAATTTCTTTACCAATCCAAACCCTAATTCTAAACCTAACACTAACCCTAACTCCAACAATAACCCTGAGCTTAACAGTAAACCGAACCTTAAGCCCAACCCTAACTCTAAAATTAAACCTAAACTTAAACCTAACTGTAACCCTAACACTAACCCTAAAGTTAATTCAGTATTAACAGTAAATCTAGTCCTAAACCTAACCCTAAACCTGACACTAACCCTAACTGTAATTGTAATAATAAACCTAAAACTAAACCTACATCTACCCATATATCTAACTCTAAAACTAACCCTAAACCTAACCCTAACCCTAAATCTAATCTCAACCATAAACCTAAGCCTAACCCTAATTCTAAACCTATCCCTTACAGTAACCCAAAACCTGAAACTAACCCTAACCCTAACACTAACCCTAAGCCAAAACAAAAACATAACCCTAATCATACAACTAAAACTAATAATAAACATAAAATTAATCGTAAACCTAATCCTAACACCAAGTGTATCCCTAAACATTACCCTACTACTAACTGATATTTTAACCCTAACCCCTCACCCTAACACTATTTCTAATCTTAAACCTATGCCTAACCCTAACACTAACCCTAAAACTAACACTTATCCTAACCCTTACCCTAATCCTATCTCTAACACTAAACCTAACTCTAACCATCAACCTAACCCTTACCCTAAACCTAAACCTAACCCCAACACTAACCCTAACATTAAACCTAACCCTAATCCTAAACCTAACACTAATACTAATCCTAAGCCTAACCCTATTTTTTATTCTCGCCCTAATCCTAACACTAATCCTCACAATAATCCTAACCCTAACTTAACCTTATCCTAGCACTAAACATAATACTAACCCCAAACAAAAAACTATCCCTAACTCAAACAACAAACTTAATTTTAACCAAAACCTTAAAATTAACCCATGCCCTAACCCTAAACTTAAATCTAAACCTACGTCAAAAACTATAATTATATCTGAAACCCTAACCCTAACACTAACCATAAAACAAGCCCTAAACCTAACCTAATCCTAACCCTATCTTTAAGAGTAAACCTAACCCTAACCCTAAGGCTAACACTAACCTAAAACTTACCCTAAACCTAATCCTAACACTAACCCAAAACCTACCCTAACCCTAAACCTAACACTAACCCTTACCCTAACCTTAACCTTACACTAAACCTAACCCCAAAGCTTACCCTAACCTAACATTTACCCTAAACCTAACCCCAAAACTAACCCTATCACTAACACTAATCCTAATCCTAAGCCTAAAAATAACAATAAACCGAACTGTAACACTTACACTGACCTTATCCCTTAACTGTAAACCTAAGTCAAAACCTAATCCTAACCCTAATCTTAACACTAGCCAAAACCCTAACCCTAACCCAAAAACTAACACTTAGCCTAACCATTACCCTAACATTAATAGTATACCTTACCCTTCCTAATATTAACCTAAATCCTAACCCTAACATTTCACATAACCCTAAACCTAAAACTAAAACTAACCCTAATTCAAACACTAACCATAATTCTAAACCTAATCCTATCGGCAAACCTAACTTTAACCCTAATCCTAAAACAAACCTTAACCCTAATGTAACCCTAAAACTAACCTAAGCCTAACACTATACCTAACACTAACCATAACCCTAATCTTAACCCTAACACTAATGCTAACCGTAACCCTAACCCTAATCCTATTCCTAAACTTAATCCCATTTATAAGACTAAATCTAATCCTGACATTAACCCTACCTTCTACAAAAAATCTAACACTAACCCTAACCTTATACTAATCCTAATGTTAACCCAAACACTAACCCTAACCCTAAAACTCTTTCTAAACTGAACCCTAATTCTAAACCTAAATCTAACCATAACCCTAATCCTAAACCTAACCATAACCCTAACATTAACCAAAAACCTATCTATAACTCTAAACCTAAACATAACTCTAATCCTATCACTAACCCTAACTCTAAACCTACATTAAGAATAACCCTAAACCTATCATTTACCCTTACCCCAATCCTAAGCCTAATCATAACACTAACTATATTATGAACCCTAACTCTAACCCTAACACTAACCTTAAGCTAATTCTAACCATAACATTTACCCTAAACCTAACTCTAAACCTAAACATAAACATATCACTGACCCTAACCCTAACTTTAAAAATAACACTACCAAAGCATAAACCTAACCCTAACAATAACCCTAAACCTAATTTTAATGCTAATAGTAACCCTAACTGTAATCATGACCCTAACAATAATCCTAACTGCACTATTAACCCTGACTTTAAGACTAACACTAACACATTCACTAACCCTAACCCTAACCCTACATTTAACAGTAAGCCTAAACCTAACCCTAATCATAACCTTTATTCTAACAATAACTCTAACCATAACCCTAATTCTAAGGCTTACTCTAACCCTAAACCTAACCATAACCCTAACACAACACTATAAAAAAATTTACCCCTAATCCTAACCCTAAAACTAACCCTAACACTAAATTTAATCTTATCCCCAATCTAAACCTAAACCCACCACTAACAAAATCCATAAACCTTAGATAACCCTAAACCTATCTCTATCCCTAACACTAACTCAAAACCTCAACCTAAATCTAATTTAAAACCAACCCTAAAACCAATACTGAACTTAACCCGAACCCTCATTTTAACTCTAACCTTAAACCTAACCCTTACAGTCACCCAAACCCTAAACCTTTCCCTAACACTTACCCATAAACTAACCCTTACCCTAACTCTAAACCTAAACCTAAAACCAACCCTATCACTATCATTAACCTTAACCTTAAACCTAACACTAAACATAACTGTAAACCTAATCTAAACCCTATACCTAACTGTAACCTTAATACTACTGTAATCCTAAACCTAAGCTTAACACTAAACCAAACCCTAACCCTAACCTTAAGTTTAAACCTAAACCTAACCCTAACCCTAACCCCAAAATAACCTTAACACAAACACTAAGCCTAATTCTAAACATAATCCTCAACCTAATCCTTACCTTAAACCTAACACTAACTTTAACACTAATCCAAACCCTAACTCTAACTATAACCCTAATAATAACACTAACCATATCCCTAACAATAACACTAACCCTAACCCTAAACCTAATTTAAATCTAACCCAACCCTAATCCATTCTCTAATTTTAACCCTAACCCTAACACTAAACCTAATGCTCACACTAAATCTAACCAAAATCCTAAACCTAAAACTAACCCTAAATCTTACCCTAACCCTTACCATAAAAATAAACCTAAGTATAAACATAACACTATCCCTAAACCTAACAAAACTTAAAGCTAAAACAAAACCTAAACTTAAGCTTAATTCTAAATCTAATCTCTATCTGTATATTAATAATAACCCTAATCCTAAGCCTAAACAAAACACTAAGACAAATCTAAACCCTCACCCTATCTTTAACACTAACCATAAACCTAACCCTAAACCTAACCCTAAAACTTACAATGACCTTAAGCCTAACATAACCTAACCCTCACACTAATCTTAACATTAACACTCACACTACACTAAACCTAAACTTAGTCTTTACCCTAAACCAAACCTTAAACCATAAACTAACCCTAAACCTAACACTAACCCTAACAATTAACCTAAACCTAACCCTAATCCTAACACTAACCCTAAAACTAACCCTAATCATAATCCTAAAACTAACACTAAACCTAACCCTAATCCTATCCCTAAAATTAACCCTAACCGTAACAAAAAATAAACCTAACAATAAAGCTAAACCTAACGCTAAACCAAAACCTACCTCTAACCCTAAAACTAACGATAACCCTACACTATACCTAACCCTAACCCTAATCCTCACATTAACCCTAACCCTAAACCTAACAATAAACCTAATCGTAATCCTAATTCTACACCTAACCCTAACACAAATCGGAACCCTAAACCTAACCTTAACCCTAATCCTAACCTAAACCTAACACTAATTAAACCTCAAACCTAACTCTAAACCTAATCCTTACATTAACCATCAATTAATCCTAAGTATAAACCAAACCCTAACCCTAATCCTAACAATAACCCTAACACTAACCCTAACCCTAACACTAACCCTAATCATAAACCTAACCCTAACACTAAAAATAAACCTAAACTTAACACTATCCCTAACACTAACCATAATGGTAAACACTAAGCCTAACACAAACTCACACCCAAAGCTAACCCTAACCTTAAATTTAAAACTAACCCTAACAGGAAACCTAATACAAATCCTAAGTTTACCCATAATCCTAATGCTAACACTAATCTTAATCGTAACTCTCACATTAAAACTAGCCATAACTTTAACCCTAACCATAAAACTAACAGTAAACCTAACCCTATCCTAAGCCTGATACTAAACCTAACACAAACCCTAAACCTAACCATAACATTAACCAAAACCTAACCTGAAATCTAACCCCCACACTAGCCTTAATCCTAACCCTCAACTATCCTAAACTTAATCCTAACCATAAACCTAACCTAAACCTAACTTGAACACAACCCCTAATATGTTCCTCACCTTAACACTAACACTAAGCCTTACCCTAAACCAAACCCTAACACTAACACTAATTCTATCCCTAACCCTAAACCTAAAACTAACCTTATCATAAACCTAATCCTATAAATAACTTTAAACCTAAAACTAAACCTAACAGTAACCCTAAACCTAATCATAACCCTAAACTGTACCACAAACCTAATGTTAACCATAATACTAAACCTAACCATAACACTAAACTTAAGCCTAATCCTAACCCTAATTATAACCTGAACAATAACCCTAATTCTAACCCTAACCCTAATCCTTATTGCAAACCTAATCCTAACCCTAACCCAAACCCGAACACAAACCATAACCATAAATTAACCCGAACCCTTAGCCTAACCCTTACCTAACACTAACCCTAAACCTAATTTTAACCCTAAAGCTAACCCATAACCTAACCCTAAACAAACTGTATCGCTAAACCTAATTATAATCCTAACACTTACCATAACCCTCTCACACTAAACCTAACCCTAACTCTCACACTAACCCTAACCCTTAACCTAACATTAAAACTAAACCTAATGCTAGTCTTAACCCTATCCCTAACCATTACCCTAATTATAACCCTAAACCCAACCCTAAGTCTAACCCTAAAAATAACCCTAACTAATACTAATGCTAAAACTAATTCTTACCCCAAACCTAATTCTAACTCTAACACTAAACCTAATCCATACCCTAACACTAACCCTAACACTAACACTAGCTCTAAACCATATTCTAAGAGTAAACGTAACCCTGACCCTAACACTAACCCTTACCCTAACTCCAATTCTAACCCTTACACTAACCCTAACCCTAACACTAAACCTAACCCTAAACCTAACCCTAAACATAACCCTATACCTAACACTAAATCTAAGAGTAAACCTAATTCTAACATTAACCCTAAAGCTAACATTAACCTCAATTCTAACCATAACAATAACTCTAACTTTGACTGTAATCCTCACTCTATTGCTAAGCTAAACAACACTAACTCTAATTCTGACCATAAATACTACCCTAACCCTAACCCTAAAACTAACACTTAAGTTAAACCTAACCCTAACCCTAAACCTAACACTAAAACTTACCATAAAACTAAACCTAACCCTAAATCTAACCTTAAACCTAACCCTACAGCTAACCAAAAATCTTTCATTAACCTTAATCCTAACACTAACTCTAAAGCTAAAACTAAACCTAATCCTAACCCAACTCCTAACTCTAACCCTAACCATAATCCTAATAATATCCCTAACCGAACACCTACCACTAACACTAACTCTAACAATAACCATTACAACTAATCTTAACCCTAAACCTAACACTAAGACTAAACCTAACACTAATACTAAATCTATAATTAAACCTAACCATAACTTTAACCCTAATCCTATTCCTAATTTTAACCTTAACAACAACACAAACTCTAACCCTAAAATTACCACTACCAAAATTCTAACAGTAAACCTATATTTAAACCTTAACCTAACTCTAAACCTTGCCCTAACCCTAACACTAACCATAACACTAATGATAAATCTATCACTAATCTTATCGGTACTTTAACCCTAACCCAAACCCATTCCCTAACACAAACCTTAAACTTAACTTAATCATAAAACTAACACTAAAACTAACCCTAAACCTAACATTAACCCATAACTAACCCTAAATTTAACCATAAACCCTAACACTAACAGTGAACCTAATCCTAACTCTTTCACTAAAACAAACCCTAACCATAACCTTAATACTAAACATAATATTAAAACTAACCCTAACCCTAAACTTTACCCTAACCCTAACACAAACCCTAATCCTGTTACTCTAAACCTAAACCTAACCCTAAACCTAATTCTAACACTAACCTAAAACTATCCTTACCTTAATTCTAACCCTGACCCTAACTCTAACCTTAACACTAACACTAACTCTAACACTAACACTAAAGCTAAACTTAACCATAAATTCAACTCTAAACCTAAGCCTAACATAACCCTACCACTAAACCTACCCATGAACCTAATCCTAACATTAAACCTCATTATAGTCAAACCTTACCCTAACCCTAACCTGAACCTTAAAAATAACTGTAATCCTAACACTAACCCTAAACCTAACCCTAAATATAAACCTAACACTAAACCTTATCACAAACTTAAGTCTAAACCTATCTCTAACTGTAAATTTAAAAATAACCCAAACCGTAACCCTAGCACTAACTTATATCCTAATCCTAACCCTAAATTTAACACTATAACTAAACCTAATTATAACCAAAACCCTAACTGTAACACTAACCCAAATCTTAACACTAACCCTAACACAAAACCAACTTTAATCCTAACCATAACTCTAAACTTAACCATAACCCAAACCACAAACCTAACCCTAAACCTACCCTTACCTAAACCTAAACCTAATTCTAACCCTAAAACTGACCCTAAACATAATTCTAAGCCTAATAGTCTACCTAAGCCTCACCTCAACTGTTATCGTATCCGCAACTCTAACCAAAACCCTAACAATATGGCAAAGCCTAACCCTAACCCTAACAAAAACCCTAACTATAAACTAAGCCTAACTCCAACCCTAATCCTAAACTTAACCCTAACTCTAACACTAAGTGTAACCTTATCTCTCACACAAATCCTAAATCTAAACATAACCCAAACCCTAAACCTAACACTAAACTATCCCTAAACCTAACTCTAACACTAACTTTAACCCTAGCACTAAAAATAGGCCTGACCCTCACCCTAGCCCTAACACTATCACTAATCTTAAACCTAATACTAACCCTTATCCTTACCATAATTCTAACCCTAAAACTAATTGTAACTCTACCCTAACAATAACTCTAACCCTAACACTAACCCTAATCCTAAACCTTACCCTAAACCTAACCCTAACCCTAACACGAACCTAATTCTTACCCTAAACCTAACCCTAACTCTAATAATAACCCTAATTCAAAATGTAACAATAATCCTACATCTAAACCTAACCCTAACACTAACACTAAACCTAACCTTAACACTAACACTAAGCCTTACCCTAACTCTAACCCTAAAACTAAACATAACACTAAATTTAAGCATAACCAAAACCCTAACAATAACACAAAGCCTAACCCTAACCCTAACAAAAACCCTAACCATAAACTAACCCTAACTTTAACCCAAATCCTAAACTTAACCCTAACTTTAACACTAAGTGTACCTTATCTCTCACACAAATCCTAAATCTAAACATAACCGTAACCCTAAACCTAACACTAAAACTATCCCCAAACCTAACTCTAACACTAACTTTAACCCTAGCACTAAAAATAAGCCTGACCCTAACCCTAACCCTAAAACTATCACTAATGCTAAACCTAATACTAACCCTTATCCTTACCGTAATTCTAACCCTAAAACTAATTGTAACTCCACCCTAACAATAACCCTAACCTTAACACTAATCCTAATCCTAAACCTTACCCTAAACCTAACCCTAACCCTAACACGAACCTAATTTTTATCCTAAACCTAACCGTAATTCTAACAATAACTCTAATGCAAAATGTAACAATAATCCTACACCTAAACCTAACCCTAACACTAACACTAAACCTAACCTTAACACTAACACTAAGCCTTACCCTAACTCTAACCCTAACACTAAACATAACACTAAACTTAAGCTTAACCAAAACCCTAAACATAACACTAAGCCTAAAACTAACTTTTACCCTAACTTCAACACTAACCATAACACTAAACCTACCCCTACCCGTAACCCTAAAACTAGGACAAACCCTAAACCTAATCCTACAACTACCCCTAACCCTAATCATTACCCTAATTTCAACTCTAAACATAACCATAACTGTAAGCTAACAATAACCCTATCCCTAAACGTAACCTTAACCATAACACTGAACCTAATTATTACCCTAATCCTAACCCTAACTCTAACTCTAACACTAATCCCAAATCTAACAATAATCCTTATACCCTAAACTTAACACTAACCCTAACACTAACCCTCAATCTAACCATAACCCTAACACTAAGCCTTACCCTAACTCTAACCCTAACCCTAAACATAACACTAAACTTAATCTTAACCCAAACCCTAAACATAGCACTAAGCCTAAAACTACCTGTTACCCTAACTTTAATTCTAAACCTAATGATAAATCTAACCCTTACAATAAAAATAAACCTAAATCTTACCCTAATCCTAACCATAACCCTAATTCTGAAACTAAATCGTAAATTAACACTAACCCTAATTCTAACCCTAACTCTAACTATAACCATAACCATAATCCTAACACTAACCCTAAACCTAAATTTAACCCTAAACCTAATCCTTACACTAACCATCAACTAATCTTAACAATAAACCAAACCCTAACCCTAATCCTAACACTAATCCTAACCTTAACCCTAAACCTAACCCTTACCCTAACCATAAGCCTAACTCTAATAGTAACCAAAAACCTACACCTAAACCTAATGCTAACCCTAACACTAACCATAACGCTAACCCTAAGGTTAACACAAACCCTAACCATAGCTAACCCTAACCCTAAAGCTAACACTAACCATAACAGTAAACTTTATACAAACCCTAAGCTTACACATCACTCTAAAATTAAAATGAACCTTAATCCTAACTCTCACATTAAAACTAAAGATAGCTTTTACCCTAAACCTAATTCTAACACTAAACCTAACCCTATCCTAAGGCTAACACTAATTCTAACTAAAACCCTCATCCTAACCATAACACTAAACCAAAACCTAATTCTAACCCTAAATCTAACCCTCACGCTAACCCTAACCCTAAACCTCAACTAACGCAAAACTTAAACCTAATCATAATTCTAAACCTAACCCTAACCTGAACACTATACTTACCCATGTTCATTACCTTAACACTTACACTAAGCCTAAACCTAACACTCACCCTAACAGTAACACTAATTCTATCCCTAACACTAAACCTAAAACTAACCTTATTTTAGCCCTAATTATAACAATAACCCTATACCTAAAACTAAACCTAAAACTAATTCTAACCTTATCATAACCCTAAACATTACCCAAACCCCAACACTAACCATAATACTAAACACAACCCAAAGACTAAAGCTAAGCCTAATCCTAACCCTAATTATATACTTAACACTAACCCTAAACCTATTCACAAACCTAATCCTAACCCTAACTATAACCCTAACACAAACCATAACCAATAATTAACCCTAACCCTTAGCCTAACTCTTAACCTAACACTAACCCTAAACCTAATTTTAACCCTAAACCTAACCCTAAATCTGACCCTAACTCAAAACCTAGCCCTAAATCTAACCCTAATCCTAACACTCACCATAACCCTAACTTTCACATGAACCCTAAACCTAAAACTAACCTTAAACCTAAACCTAATGCTAATCCTGACCCTATCACTAATCATTACCCTAATTATAACTCTAAACCTTACCATATCTCTAACCCTAAAAGTACACCTGCCCTAACACTAACCCTAAACCTAAATCTTACATAAACCTAACCCTAACCCTAACATTAAACCTAATCCTTACCCTAACAATAACTCTAACACTAACACTAGCACTAACACATATCCTAAAAATAAACCTAACCCTAAACCTAACCATAAATCTAATACTAACCCTAACCCTAACAGTAACCCTTACCATTACTCTAAACCTAAACCTTACTCTTACCCTAACACTAACACGAACCTAACCCTAACCCTAAACATAACCCTAAACCAAACCCTACACCTAACTCTAAATATAACACTAACCATAATCCTAACCTAACCCAAAACTCTAACCCTAATCATAATCCTAACACTATCCCTAATCCTAAACCTAACACTAACACTAATTCTAAACATAACCATTACCCTAACACTAACAATAAATCTAACATTAAACCTAAACTCAACCCTAAACATAACCTAACACTAAACCAAACCATAACCTAAAACCTAAACCTATTTCTAATTCTAACCTTAACAATAACCCAAATTCTAACCCTAAATGTAACACTACCAAAATCCTATCAGTAACCGTATGTTTAAACCTAACCCTAACTCTAAACCTTACCCTAACTCTAACACTAACCCTAACCTTAACCCTAAACCTAACACTAACCCTAACATTAATGCTAAATCTATTCCTAACTTATCCGTATCCTAACCCTAACCCTAACCAAATCCCTAACACAAACCTAACCCTAACCTAATCCTAACCATAACACTAACCCCTAAACCTAATATTTACTCTAAAACTAACCCTAATTCTAACCATAAACCCTAACACCAATACTGAACCTAAACAAGAATCTCACTAAAACTAATCCTAACTCTAACAATAAATCCTAACCCTAACAGTCAACCTAAACCTGACTCTCACACTAAAACTAACCCAAACCTTAACCTTAATACTAAACGTGACACTAAACCTAACCCTAATCCTAAACTTTACACTAAACCTAACACAAACCTTAACCCTAACTGTAACTCTAAATATAAACCTAAGTCAAAACCTAACACTACCCCTAACCCTAAACCTAATTCTAACACTAACCAAATTATATTTTAACCTTAATTCTAAACCTAACCATAACACTAACCTGAACACAAACACTAACACTAAAGCTATAATTATCGCTAATTTTTACTCAAACATTAAGCCTAATGCTTACCCTAACTCTAAACCTATCTCTAAACCTCATTCTAACATTAAACCTCATTATAACGAAACCATACTCTAACCCTAACTCTAACTCTAAATCTAACCATTACCCAACACTAACCCTAAACATAACCCTAAACCTAAACCTAACACTAAACCTAAGTATAAACTTAATGCTAAACCAATTCCTAACCATAAATTTAACAGTAACCCTAACTCTAATCCTAAAACTAACACTACCTAAAACCCTAAACCTAACCATAATTTTAACACTAAACCTAACCCTATTATAACGAAAACCCTAAACATAACACTAACCCAAATCATAACCCTAATCCTATAACAAACCCAACCCTAACCCTAACCCTATCACTAAACTTAACCCTAACACAAACCATAACCCTAACCCTCAATCAAGTCTTACTCTAAACTTAAAACTAAACTTAATCCTTTTTCTATCACTGACCTTAAACCTAACCTTAAACCTAACACTATAGCTAATCCTAACCCCAACTGTAATCGTATCCACAACTCTAACCAAAGCCCAAACAATAACACAAAGCCTAATCCTAACCCTAACAAAAACCCTAACCATAAACTAACCCTACACTAACACTAACGCTAAACCTAACACTAACTCTAAGCATAATGCTAAACGTAACCCTAAGCCTAAACCTAAAACTTACTCAAAATCTAGTCCTAACTTTAAGCCTAACTCTAACACTTATTGTAACCTTATCTCTCACACTAATCCTAAAGCTAAACATAACCCTAACCCTAAACCTTACACTAAACCTAACCCTAAAGCTAACTCTAAAATTAAATCTAACCCTATTATTAACACTACACCTAACACTTACCCTAACCCTAAAACTAATCCTAATTCTAATCCTAACCCTAAACCTAACCCTAATCTTAATTGTAATTCTAACCGTAAAGCTAACCATAACTCTACCATAACAATTACCCTAACCCTAACTATTGCTAAATCTATCCCTAACACTAACACTAATCTAATTCTTACCATAAACCTAACCCTAACTATAACACAAATCCTAATTCTAAATCAAACAAGAATCCTAACCCTAACCCTATCAATAAACCTAAGCCTAACCATAAACTAAGACTAATTCTTACCCTGACTCTAAATATAACACTAAACATAACAATAACCTTAAGCTTAACCCAAATCCTAAAATTAAATTCAAGCCTAAATCTAACCCTAACTTTAACCATAACCTTTGCACTAAAACTACCCCTATCCCTAAACCTAACATTAACACTAAACATAAACCTAATTTTTAACCTAGCCCTAACCCTAATAATTACCCTAATTTGAATCCTAAACCTAACCATAACTCTAAGATAAAAATAACCCTAACCCTAACACTAACCATAACCCTAAACCCAAACGTAACAGTAACCCATCACTAAACCTAATTATTACCCTAAACATAACCCTAACTGTAAAACTAACCCTAATCTAAAATCTAACAATAATCCTAATCCTAAACCTATGCCTAACCCTAACACTAACCCTAACCCTAACCATAACCCAAACATGAAGCCTTACCCTAATTCTAAACTTAACTCTAACCATATCATAACCTTAACTTTAACCCAAATTCTAAACATAACATTAAGCCTAAAACTAAAAATTACCCTAACTTTAATTCTAACCCTAACACTAAATCAAACCTTTATCTAAAACTAAACCTAAACCTTACCCAAACTAACTCTAATCCTAAAGCTAAAACTAAACGTAAAACTAAATCTAATTCTAACCCTATCCCTAACTCTAACCCTAAACCTTATCCTAACACTAACCCTAACCTTAAACCTAACATTAATACTAACACTATATCTAACCC
Source organism: Ictidomys tridecemlineatus (assembly GCF_052094955.1). Lineage (NCBI taxonomy): Eukaryota > Metazoa > Chordata > Mammalia > Rodentia > Sciuridae > Ictidomys > Ictidomys tridecemlineatus. The sequence goes on from NW_027525899.1 coordinate 19,581, forward strand.
TACTACCCTATACTTAACCCTAAACCTAACACTAAACCTAAACCTAACTCTAACCCTAAACCTAAGAACCTAGCCATAATCCTAACCCTAAACCTATACCTAACCATAACCTTAACAATAACCCTATATCTAACCCTAATCCTAAAAACAACCAAAATTTTAACCCTAAGTTTATTTAAAATGAACCCTAAACCTAACCATAAACATAACCCTAAAACTATCAGTAACTGTAACCCTAAACCTAACTCTAAAACTAACCCTTACCCAAACACTAAGCCTACCATAACCCTAATCCTAATACTAAAACTAACCCTAAACCTAAACCTACCCCTAAATCTAAGCATAAATCTTACCCTAATCCTATCTGCAAACTAACACACACTCTAACACCTTACCCTAACCCACATCCTAAACTTAACCTAACCTTATCCATAACCCTAATCCTAACCCTAACCCTAAAATAATCCTAACCCTAAATCTAACAATAATCCTAAACCTAACCCTAACAATTAACCTAACCCTAAATCTAATTATAATGCTACACTTAACCCTAAACCTAACACTAAGACTTACCCTAACTCTAAACCTAACCCTAACCTTAACACTAACCCTAACTCTACATTTAATTCTTATTCTAACACGAAACCTAACCCTAATGCTAACCCTAATACTAACCCTAACCCTAACACTAACATGAACCGTATCCCTAAACCTGACCATAAACCTTATGCTACCCCTACCAGTAACCTTGTTTCAAAACTTACCCTAACACTAAACCCTTACCATAACAGTATCCATAACTTTAACACTACCCCGAACACTACACCTAACCCTTCGCATAACCCTAAACCTAAGACTACACCTAACCATAACCCTAACTCTAATTCTATTGCTGAAACCTTAACACTAACACTAACCCTGACCCTAACACTAAACCTAACCATAAACCTAATCCTACCCAAAACACTAAAACTAACCCTAAATCTAACACTAAACCTACAACTAACCTTTACTCTAACCCTATCCCTAATCCTAACAATAAACATAACCCTAATCCTAAAACTATATCTAAACCTTACGATAACCCAAAACCTTAACCTAACCACAACCTTAATCCTTAAACTAACACTAAAGCTAACACTAACCCTAATCCTAACCATAACCCTAACTCTAACACTAAGCCTAACACTAACACTATCCCTAACCCCAAACATAACACTATCACTAATCCTAATTCTGACCCTAACTCTCACCCTAATCCTAACCCTAAACCTAAACCTAAACCTAACACTAAACCTAAATTTAATTCTAGCCCTAACCTAACACTAAACCTAACCATAACCTTAAACCTAAATCTATCTCTAACCTTAACCTTAACAATAAACCTCACCCTATCCCTAAACCTAACACTAATCAAAATCCTAACTCTAACCCTATATTTATATCTAACCCTAACCCTATCCATCACCAAAACCCAACCCTAACAGTAACTGTAATCCTAACTCTAATCATAATACTAATCCTCACTCTAACACTAAGAACACCCTAACCCTAACCCTAAACCTAAACCTGACCCTAAACCTAATTCTTACACTAATCCTAAACCTAAGCCTAACAGTAACTAAACTAAAACTAAAATTCTATCTGGAACATTAAGAATAAAACTTACTGTAACACATTCCCTAAACATGACCTAACATTAACCCTAATTCTAGCTGCAAACTTAACAGTAAACCTTACCGTAACAGAATCACTAAACTTGACTTGATATTAACCCTAAACCAAAACCTAAAACTAAGCCTAAAAAAATCTGAACCCGAACCCTAACCCTAACCCTAACACTAACCCTAAACCAAAACCTAACCCTAAAACTAACTCTAACCCTAAAACTATCCCTAAACCTAACGTGAACACTAAACCTAACCCTATCCCTATCACCAACCCTAAACCTAATCCTAACCCTAAACTTAACACTAAATATAAGTCTTACCCTAAAACTAAACCTAGACCCTAACCCTGAACCTAACCCTAACCCTAATCATAGAGCAAAAGCTAAAGCTTACACTAACTGTAATCTCAACCCTAACCCTAACAATAATCCTAACCCTAAATCTAACACTAACCCTAACAATAATCCTAACCCTAACCCTAATCCTAACTGTAAACATAACATTAATACTAATGCTAAATTTAATCCTAACCCTTTCCCTAATCTTAACCGTAAACCTAACAGTAAACCTAACACTTACCCTAACACTACGCCTAACACTTAAACTAACCATAAGCCTAACCATAAACCTATACCTAACCATAAACTTAAAACTAACCCTAACCCTAACACTTACCAAAATTTTAACCCTAACCTTATTTAAAATGAACCCCAAACCTAACTATAAACATAACTCTAAAACTATTAGTAACCATAACCCTAACCCTAACCTTAAAACTAATCCTTACTCAAGCACTAAGCCTACCATTAACCTAACTCTAATACTGAACCTAAACCTAACCCTACCCCTAAACCTAATTCTAAATCTAACCCTAATTATATCTGCAAACATATCACTAATCCTTACCCTAACACACACCCTAAGCTTAACCTATACTGATCCCTATCCCTAATCCTAATCCTAACCTGAACACTAAGCCTATCCCTAAACATAACACTAATCTTAAACCAAATCCTAAACCTAACCCTAACTTTAACCTTAACACTAACCCTATCCCTAAACTTAATCCTCATTCTAAATCTGAATCTAAACCTAACCCTGACCCTAACACTAATCTTAACAGTAACCCTAACATGAAACCTAAACCTAAACCTAAATATAACCCTTATGCTAGCCCTAACACTAATCCAGTCCCAAAACTAAATTTAAGACTAACCCTTACCCTAACCATAACCTTAAGACTAAACATAACCATAACCCTAACCCTAATTCTATCTCTAACTCTAATCTTAAACCTACCACTAATCCTAACCCTAACACTAAACCTAAACATAAACTTAACATTAACCAGAACACTAAAACTAACCCTAACCCTAACACTAACCCGAAAACTAACCTTTACTTTAACCCTGTCATTAATCCTAACACTAAACCTAATCCTAACCCTAAAACTATACCTAAACCTTACCCTAACCTAATGCTAAACAGAGCTCTAAACTTAATCCTAACACTAACACTAAATCTAATAACCATAATCTTAAACGTACCTCCAACCCTAAAACTAACCCTAAGAGTATCAATAAACCTAACCCTTAATGTAACATTATCACTAACCCTAATTCTATCTCTAACCCTTACCCTAAATCTAAACCTAACCCTAACCCTAAACTTAACACTAAATTTGAACTTAAACCTAACACTAAACCTAAGCATAATGGTAAACCTAAACCTATCTCTTACCTTAACCTTAACAATAACCCTCACACTAACACTAAGAGTACCACTAACAAATATTCTAACATATTCTAACGCTAAGAATATATTTATAACTAATTCTAACCCTAACCATAACCAAAACCCTAACACTAACAATAACTCTAATCCTAAACCTAATCATAAAACTAACACTTACCCTAACACTAAGACTAACCTAATCCTTAAACTAACCCTAAACTTGACCTTAAACATAACCCTTACCCTAACCCTAAACCTAAGCCTACTCTAACCCTAATTTTATCTGCAACCTTAACAATAAAACTTATCCTAACACAATCCCTAAACTTAACCTGAAATTAAGCCTAAATCTAAACCTAAACCTAACCCTAATAAAAAAAAAAAACTAACATGAACCCTAACCCTAACATTAACCCTAAACCTAAACCTATCCCTAAACCTAACCTGAACACTAACCCTAACACAAACCCTAACACTAAATTAAACCCTTACCCTATAACTAAACCTACACCTTATCATAACCCTAACCCCAAACCTAACCCTAACCCTAATCCTAAAACTAAAACTAAAGTTAACACTAACCTTAGTATTAATCCTAACCCTAACTCTAACCCTACCATTATCCTAACACTAACCCTAACCATAAACGTAACACTAACACTAACAGTATATCTAACCCTAACACTTACCGTAACCTGAACCCTATAACTAACACTAAACCTAAACCTAACACTAACTCTAAACCTAACACTTTACCTAACCATAAATGTAACCCTAAACGTATACCTAACCATAACCTTAACAATAACCCTATCCCTAACCCTAACCCTAACACTAAAATTTTAACCCTAAACTTTTTTAAATGAACCAAACCCTAAACATAAACATAACCCTAAAACTATCAGTAACCGTAACGCTAACCCTGACCTTCAAATAACCCTTAAACAAACACTAAGCCTACCATAAGGCTTACCCTAAAACTAAACCTAATCTTGATTTTAACCCTACTCTTAAACCTAACCCTAAATCTACACTAATCCTATCCACAAACTTAACCTTAATCCTTACCCTAACGCACACCCTAATCTTACCTAACCTCATCACTAAATATAATTCTAAACTTAACTCTAAACAAACACTATCCCTACACTTAACACTGACCCTAAACCTAACCCTAACCCTAACCCTAAACCTAAACCTAACCCTAACCCTAAACCTAAACCTAACCCTAACCTTAACCTTATCACTAACCTAACCCTACATCTAATTCTCATTCTAACACTAAACCTAACTCTAAGCCTAACATTAACCATAACCCTAAACCTAACCATAACCCTTATACTAGCCCTACCACTAACCCTGTCCCCAAACTAACCCTAACAATAAACCTTACCCTAACCCTAACACTAAACCTAACCGGTAGCATCACCCTAATCCTAAATCTAAACCTAACCATACTCTAACCGTAATTCTATCTCTAACTATAACCTTTACCCAAACACTAACCCACATTAACCCTAACCCTAACACTAAACCTAACAATAAACCTAACCCTATCCAGAATACTAAAAGTAACCATAAAACTAACACTAACCCTGAAACTAACCTTTACTCTATCCCTATCCCTAATCCTAATACTAAACCTAACCCTAAGCTTAAAACTATACTTAAACTTTTTTTTACCCTAACCCTAAACATAACCCTAACCTCAATCCATACACTAACACTAAAGCTAACACTAACCCTAATCCTAAGCATAATCCTAACTCTAAATCTAACCTTAACACTAACAAAAACCCAACCCTAATCCTGACACTATCACTAACCCTAATTCTTACCCTAATCCTTACCCTAAACCTAACCCTAACTCTAAACTTAAACCTAACTTTAAACCTAAACTTAATTCTAACCTAAACATAACATTAAACCTAACAATAACTTTAAACCTAAACCTATTTCTAACCTTAACCTTAACAATAACTCTCACCCTAACCCTAACCCTAACACTAAGCAAAATTCCTAACCCTAACCCTATTTTTATAACTAACCCTAACCCTAAGCATAAACAAAACCCTAACCCTAAAACTAACTGTATTCCTAAACTTAATTATAAAACTAATCCTTACCCTAACACTAAGCCTACTCTAACCCTAACCCTACCCTAAAACTGACCCTAAACCTAAAGCTTACACTAACCATAAACAAAAAGCCTAATTATAACCCTTATTCTATCTGCAACATTAACATTAAACCTTACCCTAACACAATCCCTAAACTTAACCTGACATTAAAGCCAAATCTAAACTTAAAACTAAATTTAATAAAAAACCTAACCCAAATCCTAACACTAACACTAACCCTAAACCAAATCCTCACCCTAAAACTAACCCTAACCCTAAACCTACACCTAATCCTAACCTGAACATTAATCCTAACCCTAACCCTAATCCTAAACCTAACACTAAACCGAAGCCTAACCCTATCACCAACCCTAACCATAAACCTAACCCTAATTCTAACCCAAAACCTAACCCTAAACATAACCTTAACCCTAATGCTAACCTTACTTCTAACCCTATGGCAAACCTAAACCTAACACTAAACCTTACCCTAACCCTATCTATAACACTAATCCTAATCCTAACCATAGCCCTAAACCTAAGACTAAACCTAACTGTGCCCTAATCCAAGTTCTATCTCTAACTGTAATCTTAACACTAACCTTTACCCTAACACTAACACTAACATAATCCCTAACACTAAGTTTAACACTAATACTAACCCTAAACCTAAACATAACCTTAACCTCGGTTGGAATTTTTTCCCTGGAGTGTATGGGGCATTGGCAAGAGTTTCAAAAATAAAGTTTGTTCCTGCTTGAGTGGCTCCTGATTTTGTACCCAGCCAGACTGCGGCATAAACCTAACCCTAAACGTAATCCTAATCCTATTTCTTAATATAAGCTTTACAATAACCCTACATTTAACCCTAACTCTAACACTATCCCAAAACCAAAAACTAACCCTAACTTTAAAACTATTACTAACCCTAACTCTGAAACTCACTCTAATCCTAACACTAACTCTGACCCTAACCCTAACCCTTACACTAACCGTAAAACTAACCGAACCTGAAACCTAACACTAAACTTATTCTATTTCTAACCATAACAGTAACCCTTACCCTAAGACTAACTCTAACCGTAATTCAAACCCTTAAACTGACCCAAACACTAACTCTAAGCCTAACTCTAATCCTAAACCTATTCATAACCTAATCCTAAACCTAACCCTAAAACAAACCGTAAACCAAACCAAAACCTAACCTTAAACCTAACCATAACACTAACACTAAACCTAACCTTAATGCTAAGAGTAACAATAACCTATTCCTAACCCTAACACTAATACTATCCCTAACACTATCACTAACCCAAACCCTAACTCTAACCTTATACCTAATCCTAAACTTTAACCTAATATTAACCATATATTTAAACATAACCCTAATCCTAAACCAATCTCTAAACCTAAACCTAACCCTAATCTTTACACTAACATTAACCCTAAAACTAAAGCTAACTGTAAGCTTAATCCTAATCCTCACACTAACTCTAAACCTAACAATAACACTAACCCTAACCATATACCTAACACTAACCTAACCTTAACACTAAGGTTAATACTAAACCGAACACTAAGCCTAACACTAAACTTAACACTAACTCTAACACTGAAAATAACCCTTACCCTAACCTTAACACTAACCCTAATTGTAATCCTAACACTAATACTAAACCTAATCCTAAGCTCAACCTTTACCATAACACTAACCCTAACCATAACACACACACTAACCTTTCCTAAACCTAACTCTAACCCTAACACTAACCCATCACTTACCTTAATCCTAACATTAATCTTAACACAAAACATATCCTAACGTTAACCCTAACACTATTTTTAAGTGTAACGCTAATCCTAACACTAACACTAACCCTAAGACTAAACTTAAGCCTAACTCTAACCCTAAATCTATCTAAATTTTGGCCCTAAAACTTACCCTAACATAACCCTAAACTGAACCTTACCTCAACCCTAAACCTAATCCTATCCCTAAACTAATTCTAATCCTAACACTAATCCTAACCCTAAAACTAACACCACCCTTTACTTTAAGAGTAAACCTAACCCTAACTGCAATCCTGAACCTAAAACTAAACCTTATCTTGAGCCTAACACTAACACTAAACCTAGCCCTAACCATAACATTAACCCAAACCATGAATCTAAACATAACCCTAAATCTAACACTAACCATACCACTAACCCTATCCCAAACCTAACCCTAACACTAACCCTTACTCTAAAACTAACCCTAACATTAACCTCAACACTAACCCTAAACTTAACCGTAATACTAAAGCTAAATTAAACTTAACCATAACCCTAACCCTAGTTCAATCTCTTATTCTAACCTTAACACTAACTGTAACCCTAACTTTAACCGTAACCCTAACCCTAAAACAATTCTTAACCCTAAACCTAAGTTTAACACTAATTCTAACCCTGAACTATTAACCATAACACCAATCCTTACCTAACCTGAACCCTAAAACTAACCCTTAACCAAACCCTAACCCTAACAAAATCCTTAACCCTAAACCTAAGGTTAACACTAATTCTAACCCTAAACTATTAATCATAACACTAACCCTTACCTAACCTGAACCCTGAAACTAACCCTTAATCAAACCCTAACCCAAAGCCTAACACTAACACTAACATTAAACCTACCACTATTCATAACCTAAATCTAACAGTAAACATAATCATAACCCTAATACTAAACCTAAATCTAACACTAACAATAACACTAAGCCTAACACTAAACCTGAAACTAAACCTTACCCAAACTCTAACTCTTACCCTAACCCTAACCCTAACCATAACACTAACACTAACCCTTACTCTAACACTAACCCTAACCCTAAATCTAAACCTAACACTAACCCTAACCCTACCCTATTCCTAACCGAAGCCCTAACCCTAAATTTAAACCAAGCCCTAATGCAAACCCTTATGCTAAACTAATCCTAACCCTAACACTAACCCTAAAACTAACCCTAACTCTAAATGTAACCCTAGCCCTAACACCAAACCTAAACCAAATTCTCACACTTACCCAAAACCTAACACTAACACTAAACCTTACACTACAATTAAGCCTAATTCTAAAATTAACACAAACCCTAATGCTATCTGTAACACTAAAGCTAATTCTATCCCTAACCGTAACACTAACCAAACCTTAAACCTACTTCTAACCCTAACCTAACACTAATATTTGCCTTAATTCTAACTCTAACCCTAACACTATCCTTAACACTAACACTAACTCTGATTCTAACACTAACCCTAAAGCTAACCTAACACTAACTTTAAAGCTAAATCTAAACCTAAGGCTAACCCTGACTCTAACCCCAACTCTAATTGTAACCCTAACCATAACACTAACCCTAAAACTAAACCTAACACTAAAATTAACTGTGAACTTAAATCTAGAACTACCTCTAACCTTAACCTTAACAATAACCCTGACCATAACCTTAACCCTAACACTACTTTAAACCCTGATCCTAACCCTAACTTTAATACTAAACCTAACCATAAACATAACTATAACCCTAACCTAACACTAATGCTAATCCTAAACGTAAAACTAACCCTAATCCTAATAATAAACATAACACTAAACCTAAACCCAAAACTAGCCCTTACCTAAAAGCAACACTAACCCTAACACAAAACCTACTGTAACCATAACCCTAACACCAAACCAATTCCTAATCTTAACCATAACACTAACCCTAACCCTAAACCTTATCCTAAACCTAAACCTAAACTTGACCCTAACCCTAACACTGACACTAACCCTAAAACTAATTCAAATTCTATACCTAAGCCTAATCCAAATGGTAATTGTATCTGCAACACTCAACCTAACTGTAAATCTAACACAAAAATTAAACATAATTTTAACCCTAATTCTAAGAGTAACCCTAACCCTATGCCTAACCCTAACTGTAACATTAACCCTAACCCTATTACTAAAACTAACCCAAAATATAAACATAACCCTACCCTAACAATTAGTCTAACCCTACCTAACCATAACCTTAACACTAAACTTAACCATAACACTAACACTGTCTCTAACTCTAAAAACTAAACCTAAAACTGACCCTAACCATAAACCAAACCCTAACACTAACACTAACACTAACCCTATCACTAATCCTAAAAATAAATTAAAATTAAACCTAAACCTAACCTGAACAAATACAAAAATCCGAACCTTAACCCTTACACTAACCCGAAACCTAACACTAATCCTAATGCTAACCCTACAACTAACCCTAATCCTATTATTAACACTAACCATTACCCTAACCCTATACCTAACTTTAAAACTACCCCTAAAACTAACTGTAACCCTAAACCTAAACCTGAGAATAAACCTAACCATAATCTAACCCTAACTCTATGTCTAACCATAAACTAATCCCTAACCATAACACTAACTCTAACCCTAAAACTAACACAATTCCTAATCCTAAACCTTAGTTTAACCCTAAACCTAATCCTAAACCTAACCAAAACCTTAAAAGTAATGCTAACCCTAACCATAACATGAACCCTAAAACTAACCCTTACACAAACCCTAACTCTAATCCTAAACCTTACATTAACATAACCCTAAACCTAAGAATAAACCTAACTGTAAGCCTTATCATAAACCTAACCCTAACAAAAATCCAACACAAAACTTAACCCTAACTCTAAAACTAAACCTAACACCAATTTTAACCCTAAACTTAATTTTAACCCTAAACCTAACACTAACCATAAACATAATCCTAACAGTAAACCAAACCAAACCTCTAACCCTAAACCTAAACCTTACACTAAACCTAACCCTCACACTAACCATAACCATAATTCTAAACCTAAAACTAACACTAACACTAAACGTAACCATAACACTCACCTTAATACTAATGTTTACCCTGACCCTAATTCTAACTCTAAGAATAAACCAAACTCTAAATTTCACTTTTACATTAACCCTCTCCCTCACATTAACTTAACTGTAACACTATCTCTAAACCTAAATCTAACATTAACCTTAACACTAACCTTAACCATAAACCTACACCTTACCCTAACATGAACCCAAACTGTAACACTAACCCTAAACCTAAAACTAAACTTAACACTAACCCTAACACTTACACTGACCCTAAGCCTAACCCTAACACAAACCCTAAAACTAAACTAACCGTAACCATAAAACCTAACAATAACCCTAACCCTAATCCTAAAACTAATCCTAAACCTAAAACTAACCCTAAACCCAAGACTAATCTTTATACTAAAACTAACAGTAAATCTCAAACTAACACTAACCCAAATCCTGACCCTTACTCTAATCCTAATACTAACTCTAACCCTAACCCTAATTATACACATAACACTAATTTTAAACCTAAACCTAACAATAACCCTAAACCTAAACCTAACAGTAATCCTAATCCTAATCCAAAATCAAACTCTTACTCTAACCCTAACAGTAACCCTAACCCTAAACTTAAACCTAAAACTAAACCTAACCATAAGGCTAACCCTAACTTTATACACTAACCCTAACACTAAAACTAACACAAACTCTAACCCTAATCCTAACTTAAACAATAAGCCTAAAGTTAAACGTAATCAAACACTAACCCTAACCCTAACCCTAAAAATAATTCTTACACTAAAACCAACCCTATGCTAACTTAAACCCTAACAATAAATCTAACCCTATACCTAAAACAATTCTAACCTTAACCATAAACCAAACCCTAAACATAACCATGACCCTAACACTAACCCTAACCCTAAACCTAAATTTGAAACTAACCCTCACCTAACTCAAACCCTAACAGTATCCTAACCCTAAGAGTAATGCAATACTAACCCTAACCCTAAAATTAAACCTAACTTTAATACTAACCCTAACCCTAAACCTAGTCCTAACTCTAGACCTAACACGAAACCTAACCTTAACCCTAAGTGTAATCATAAACTTAATACTAAACCTAACCATATCACTTAACCTAACACTAACCCCAACCCCAACCCTAATACTAACCCTAACCCTAACGGTAAACCTAACACTAATCCTAACCCTAAAAATAACCATAACCCTAACCCTAACACTAAATCTAAACATAACCGTAACCTAATTCGAAATCTACACCTAATCATAAAGCTAACACTCAACCTAACTCTAACCATAACACGAACACTTAACCTAACCCTAAACTGACACTAAAACTTACACAAACCCTACCCTAACCCTAATCCTAACACTAAATCTAACTCTAACGCTAACCCCTGACACTAAATCTTACCCAAAACCTAACTATAACACTAACACTAATCCTAATACTAACCCTTAACCTAAAAATAAACCAAAACATAACCCTTACCCTAACCATATACATAAACATAAACTTAAGTCTAACCCTAACCCCTTTCCTAATACTAACAGTAACAACATCTCTAACCCTAAACCTAAAAGTAACCTTACCCTAACTCTAACCCTAACACTAACACTATACCTTACCCTATCCCTAACAATATCCCTAATCCTAACCCTAACGCAAACCATAATCCTAACCTAACCCTAAACCTAACCCTATCACTAACCATAACCCTAAGTCTAACACTATTACTGACCTTAACCCTAACCCTAATATTTACTTTAATACTAACACTAAACCTAATCTTAAATATAACCTAAAATTAACCTCCTATTACATAAAGGTTAACTAACTCTGACCCTAACCCTTCCCATTACACAAACTCTAATCCTAACCCTAACCCTAACACTAATCCTAATCTTAACCAGAACCCCTAATCGTAACACTAACACTATTCCTAAACCTAACGCTATTCAGGAATAATTCCTAAACTTAACCTTAACCCTAAACATAATTGTAATACTAAACCTAATCCTAACTGTAACCATAACCCTCATCCTAACCCTAAACCTAACCATATCACTAACACTAACCCTAACACTAAACCTAATTCTAACCAAAGCCCTTACCATATCATTAACCCTAACCCTAACACTAACACTAAACTTAACCTAATCCTAACCCTATCACTTATCCTAAACCTAACTCTAATCCTAAACATGACCCTATCCCTAACACTAAATATAAGAATCAGCTTAACCCTAAACCTAATCCTAACACTAACCCTAAACCGAATCTTAAACAAAACCCTTCACCTAACCCAGGACCTAAACCTAGAAATAATCCTAACTGCAATGCTTAACCTAACTTTAACCCTAACCCTAACAATATCCTATACCTTAATCCTAAACCTACATTTAAGAAAAAAAAAAACTAAACCTAACACTAACCATAACCCTAACCCAAACACTAATTTTTTCATAACCATTACCCTGAAACTAACCTTTACCCTAAACCTAAACGTAACCATAACTCTAAGAAAACCCCAAGACTAAACCTTACTCTAACCTTAACCCTAACAAAATCCCTAACCGTTAACTAACAGTAACCCCATGTCTAACACAAACCCTAAACCTAACCCTAACTTTTACCCTAACACTAACCCTAACCATAACCCTAAACATAACTCTAACCCTATCCCTAACCCTATTCCTAACCCTAACCCTAAACCTAAACCTAACACTAACCCTAAACCTAACCCTATCGCTAACACTAACATTTACCCAAACCCTTCCCATAACACTAAACCTAAACCTAACATGAACACTAACACTTTTTCTAACCCTAACCCTAAACATAACACTAAACATAACCTTAACCCTAAACCTAACCCTATCTAATCTGTAACCTTTTTTTAAAAGAGAATGAGATAGAGATAGAGATAGAGAGAGAGAGAGAGAGAGAGAGAGAGAGAGAGAGAGAGAGAGAGAGAGAATTTTTTATTTTTAGTTCTCGGCAGACACAACATCTTTGTTTGTATGTGGTGCTGAGGATCAAACCCGGGCCGCACATATTTCAGGCGAGAACGCTACCGCTTGAGCCACATTCCCAGCCCCTAATCTGTAACCTTATCACTAACTTTGACCTTAACCCTAAGCCTAACTTTAAACAAAACCCTAACCTTAACCTTAAGTTTAACACTCACCCTAATCCTAACTCTAACAATAACATTAACCCTAAAACTAACCCAAACAATAACCCTAAAAATAAATCCTAACCCTAACAGTAATCCTAACACTAACTTTAACCTTAGCTATAACTCTAACCTTACCCTAACCCTAATCCTAATCCTAAATTTAACTTAAATCTTAACACTAACCTTTAACCTATCCATAACCCTAACCCTAAAATAAACCCAAATCCTAACCTAACCCTAAGAGTAACCTTAAGAATAAAACCAACACTATACATAACACTAACCCTAAGAGTAACTCTAACACTAAACCTCAAACTATACATAATGCAAACCCTCATACTAAACCTAAACCTAAACCTATCCCTAAACCTAACAGCAACCCTAACACAAACCCTAAATCTTAACCTAATACTAACACTAATACTAAATCTATCCTGAACCCTAACCTAATCATAACCCTAACAAAAATCCTAAACTTAATTTTTTTCCTAAAACTAATACTAACCGTTACATTAACCCTAAACTTAACCCTAAACCTACTTCTTACCCTAACGCTACAACTAACATTAAACTTAACACTAACCCTAAACCTAACATAAAACTAACCCTAATCCTAATTCTAACACTAAACTTAACCCTAACACTAATCCTATTCATAACTTTAACCTTAACACTAAAGCTAAACTAAACAAAACCTAAACCTAACCTAACCCTACCCCTAACCCTAACTAACACTAAACCTAACTCTAAATCTAAAAGTTACCCTTACATAAACCTTACCTTACCCTAACCCTAATCCTAATATTAAACTTAACATTAACACAAACACTAAAACTAACTTTAAATCTAAACCTAACCCTAAAACTAATCATAAATCTAACCCTAACTCTAAAATTAAACCTATCAACAACCCTAAACATAAAATCCTAACCATAACATAAACCTAAATATACCTTAACACTAACCCTACGACTATACCTAACACTAACCATAATCCTAACAATAACATTAAACCTAAACTTAACCGTAACTCTAAACCTAAAATTAACCCTATCCCTAACTCTATCTTTAATAATAACCCTAAAATTAATCCTAAAGCGAACCCTAAACTAACCCTAACAGTATAAATAATACTAAACTTAAAGCTTTCCCTAAAACTAATCCTAAACCTTACCCTAAGCCTAACCTTTCCACACAACGTAATCCTAATAGTAACACTTACCACTTACCCTAACATTAACCCAAAACCTAACCTTAAACCTAACCCTAATAATAACTCTAACACTAACCCTAATCCTAACCCTAACCCTAAACATAATCCTAATCCTATTCCTAACTCTAACCATAACACTAACCTTAACCTAAAAACCATAACCCTAACTTAACTCTAAAACTAACCTAACTCTAACACTAACCCTAAACTTACCACTAACCTGAACCTAATCATAAATCTAACCTAACTCTAACCCTAATCCTAACCTAAACATTAACCTTAACCTAAACATAAAACTAACCTTAACACTAAATCTAATCGTAACATTAATCCTAACTGCAAACCTAACCCTAACACTAACCCTAACTATAGCACTAATGATAACCCTAACTGTAATCCTAACCCTAAAACAGACGCTAACCTAATCCTAACCCTGACAGCTACCCTAACTTTAACCATTACCTTAAACATAACAGTAACCCTAAACCTAAACCTAACACTAACACTAACCCTAAATATAACTCTGAACTTAATACAAAATCTAACCCTAACACCGACCCTAAACCTAAACCGAATACTTACCCTAAATTTAACCCTAACACAAACCCAAAATCAAATACTCTAATGCAAACACTGACCATTACCAAAGCACTACAATAATCTGTATCATAATCCAATCCCAAAAATTAACCCTAACCCTAACAGTAAACATAAACGTAAAAATAAACCTATTCCTAACCCTAAAGATTACCCTAAACCTAAACCTAATGATTACTCTAAATATAACCATAACACTAACCCTAACCCTAACACTAACTCTAACAGTAACCCTAACCCTTAACCTAAGCCTAACCTAAACCCTTAACCTAATTCGAATCCTAAACTAAACATAACCCTAATTATAACCCTAAACCCAATTCTAACGCTAAAACTAACCCTAACCCTAACCCTAATTATAAACCTACTACTAAACCTAACCCTAACCTTAATCCTAATACTAAACCTAACTCTAACGCTAACCCAAATACAAACCCTAACACTAACCCTAAAACTAACCCTAACTGTAACCCTAACCCTAACCTTAAACAAACCATGACACTAACCTTTACTCTAACATTAACTTTAAAACTAATACTAAAAATAAACCTAACCATAACCCTAACACTAACACAAAATTTAACTTTAACCCTAAATTTTATTTTTAATTGTAATTCTAAGACTAAAGCTAACCCTATCCTTAAACCTAACATTAAACATAACCCTAAACATAACCCTAATTCTAATCCTAAAATTAACTTCTAACCTAACCCTAATTTAATACAAACTATAACATTTACCCTAAGCCTAAATCTAACCCTAATCCTAACTCTAACAATAACAATAAACATAACCCTAACCCTAATATTAAGCCTTTACCTAACCCTAACTGTAAACCTAACACTATATATAACCCTAAGTCTAAATCTAAT
The DNA here is from genome assembly GCF_052094955.1 of Ictidomys tridecemlineatus. Classification (NCBI taxonomy): domain Eukaryota; kingdom Metazoa; phylum Chordata; class Mammalia; order Rodentia; family Sciuridae; genus Ictidomys; species Ictidomys tridecemlineatus. The sequence goes on from NW_027525899.1 coordinate 35,893, forward strand.
TCTAATCTTAACATTAAACTTTACCCTAACCCTAAACCTAACTTTAACCCTTACAATAATTTTATCCCTATTTTTAACACTAACCCTAACACTAACACTAATCTTAACACTAACTCTAACACAAACCTTATTTTAAACATAACCCTAAACCTAATCCTAAACCTATCCATAACACTAACAATAATGCTAACCCTAACAATAACAGAAACCCAAAATGTAACCTAAACCTAACCCTAAACCTAAAGCTAACACTAAACCTCACCGTAACCATAACACTAACTCTAACAAAAAACTTAACCCTAATCCTAAGCAAAGAGTAACACTAACCCTAAAACTTACCTTAACCCTAACCATAATCCTAAAATTAAAAATAACCCTAAACCTAACCCTAATCATAACACGAATCCTAATCCTAACCCAAATCATAAACCAAACTCTAACCGTAACTCTAATACTACACATAACCTAACCCTAACCCTAATCCTAACATGATCCCTTACCCTAACCTAACCCTAACCCTAAGCATAACATTAACCCTAACCCTAACTCTAAGCCTAAATCTAAACCAAAACCTAAGCCTAACCCTAACCCTAACATGAACCCTAACCCTGTAACTAACCATAATCCTAACTCTAACCCTAACCCTAACCCAAAATTAACACTAAAATTAACGCTAACCCTAAACATAACCTTGAAACTAACCATAAATATAATTAAACCTAACCCTAACCCTAACTCTAAGTCTAACCCTAAACCTAACCTTAAAACTAAACTTAATCCCAACTGAAACCCTATAACTAACCCTAAACCTAATCCTACATATTTTTATATGTATATATATCTCTTATCCTGGCACTAACTTTAACTTTAACTCTAACCCTAACACTAACACTAAGACTAACCCTGACTCTAACCATAAACAAAATACTAAACCTTACCATAAACCTAATACTATCACTAATTCTAAAACTAACCACAACCCTAATGAATAACATAACACTAACTGAAAACTTAACCCTAACACTACTCCTAACACTTTCCTAATCCTAACCTAAACCTAACCCTAAGCCTAACACTAACCCTAATCCTAATCCTAAAATTAAACCTAACCTTAACCCTAACCCTAACCCTAAACCTAAACCTGAGCCTTACCCTACCCTAAACCTAACCCTAACTCTAAACCTAACCCTAACTCTAAACCTAACCCTAACTCAGAAACTAACCATAACCCAAAATGTACCCGAAATTCTAATTCTAACCCTAACTCTAACACTAACCCTAACCATAATTCTCACACTAAATCTAACCCTAACGCTAAAATTAACACTAAACAACCATAACCCTGACCCTAATTCTAATCCTAAAAATAACCCTAAACCTAACACTAAACTGAACACTGACCCTAACTTTAACACTAACCATAAACCCATCTCAAACCATAAATCTAACCCTAACATGAAACCTAATCTTAAAACTAACCCTAGAACTTACCCTAAACATAAACTTAACCCTAAAACAAACCCTAGCACTAACCTACCCCTAACTCTAACTGTAAACCTAACACTAAACCTAACCCTATTACTAAAAATAATCCTAACCCTAAACTAATTCTAAACTTAATCTTAACCCTAACACCAAACCACACCCTAAACCTAACACTAACCCTAACACTAATCATCAACCTAACACTAAACCTAGATTTAAACCTAACCCTCACACAAAACCTAACCGTAAACCTAACGCTAACCTTAACCCAAACCCTATTCTAAACCTAATCTTAACACTAACCCTAACCCTAACACTAACCCTAAACTTCACCTTAACCCTAAGGCTAACACTTACCCTAACCATAACACTAATACTAAGGCTAATCCTAATCCTAAACCTAAACCTATTAGTAAAGCTAACCTTAAACATAACCCTTACGCTATCTCTATCCTTATATACAAGACAAACCCTAAAACTAACACTAATTCTATCACTAATTCTAAACCTAACTATAACCCTAAAACTAACAGTTACCCTAACCTTAAGCCTAACCCTAACATTAACATTATATCTAATCGCAACCATAAACCTAAATCTAACTCTAACACTAACCTTAAACCTAACTCTTTTTTTTTTTTTGAGGAATGTGAACAAAAAATTTATTTGCTTATTTCTTGCATTTGAAGTACTCTTCGATGACATCCTTGGCCTGAGATTCTTTGCCATAATTTTTAACAACTACACAACTGCAACCAACCACTTTATGGGGCTTGCCCTCTTGGTCAATTTTACAGAGGCCTATTCATTCTTCTAGTTTCTTGTTGTCATCGACCTTAATTAGATTGATTTGGTGTTCAGCACAAAGGTCCTCCACAAATTTGACATACATAGGCTCATTAGAGTTGGATGCAAGTACACAGAGATGGGCCTGGCGCACAATTCCTCAAAGTCCAGATGCTTCTGCAGCGAACATCAGCTTCATCTTTCATTCATTTAGCATAATGCTTGAATTGCTAACTACTATAAATGAGGCTCAGAATCCTCAAAATGAGAATAGGGCCACAACATACTTACACTAATCCTAACCCTAACACTAATCTTAATCTTAACTACTTACACTAACCCTAAACCTAACCTTAACCTAACCCTAACACTAAACCTATTGCTAACACTAACAACAACTCTAATGCTTACACTAAACTTACACTTAAATCTAACTGAAACCATATCACTAACCCTAACTTTTAAATGAACCCTAAATATAAGCCTAACCATAACTCATACCCTAACCCTACAACTAACACTAACACTAACCCAAAACCTTATATTAACCATAATGATAAAACTGAACGTAACACAAACCTACCCAACGCTAACTCTAAATCTAACAACAACACTAACCCTAACACTAAACCTAACCGTAAGCCTAACATGACCCTAACAGTAACCCTAACACTAACCCTAAACCTAATACTAACACTAACCCTAAGCCAAACCCTAACCCTAACACTAACATTAATCTTTAACATAACACTAACCCTAACCCTAATCCTAACTGTAAACCTAACATTAAACATGAACATAATTCTTCTACTAACACAAACCCTAACCACAACCCTAACGCTAAACACTAACACTTACCCTAACACTAATTGTAACCCTAAAACTAAAGCTAATACTTAACCTAACCCAACCCTAATGCTAACACTAAACATAACCCTAACAGAAACACTAAGCCTAATACTAAACCTAACCCTAACCTTAACCCTTAACTTAACCCTAAAAATAACCCTGTCCCTATCTCTAACACTAACCTTAACACTAACCCTAAAACTAAAAATAATCTCAACCCTAACCATAACACAAGCTCTAACCCTAAAACTAATTCTAAAACTAACCTGAAATCAATACCCCTAACCTTTAACCTAAACCTAAAAAAAACACAAACACTAATCTAAACCTAATCCTAACCCTAAACCAAACACTAAACCGAAACCTATCCATAACCCTAAGTCTATAACAAAACGTAACCCTAAACTTAATCCTAACACTCACACTAACTTTAAATCTGACTCTAACCAAAAAGCTCACCCTAACCGAACACTAAAATAACCATAAAAATAAAACTAAACCTAACCCTAATTCTAAAAATAACCATAACCCTAACTCTAATACTAACCTTAAACCTAACAACAAATCTAATCCTAACCTTAACCCTAACTCTAATACTAAAACTACTCCTAACCCTAATCCTAAACCTAAACCTAACTATAACCCTATTCCTATACATAACACTAATCTTAACCCAAACCCTAACCCTAACCCTAACAAAATCCCTAAACCTAACAAAACTTGAACCCTAAACCTAACACTAACCCTAACTCTAACCAAAACCCTGAGCTTAAGACCAAAATAAACCTTCAGCCAAACACTAACCCTAAAATAAAACCAAACCCTAAACCTAACTATAACCTTAACACTAACCATAACTCTAACCCAAATGTTAACACTAATATTAACCCTAAACCTAACCATAACCCTAATTCTAATCCAAACCATAACCCTAAATCTAACCCTAACCCTAATCCAAAAGCTCTCCCTAACACTAAGCAAATCCTAACACTAACTCTAAGCCTAACCCTAACCATAACCCTAACCATGAACCTAACACTAATATTAAATCTAACTCTATTTGTAACCATAATCCTAACAATAACTGTAATTCTAACCCTTATCCTAATACTAACCGACACATTAACCATAAACCTAACCCTAACACTATTTCAAATCTTAATCCTAAACCTAACACTAGCATTAAGCCTAAACCTAACCCTAACACTAACCCAAAAACTAACTCTTATTCTGAGCCTAACCCTAACACTAACACTAACACTCAACCTAACCCTAACCCTCAACCTAACTCTCAACCTAACCCTTACCCTAAACCAAACCCTAAATCTAATGCTAACCCAAACACTAAACTTAACCTTAATTCTTAACCCTACACTAATACTAACCCTGAAATGAAACTTAATGTTTATTCTAACCCTAAGCCTAACATTAATCCTAAACATAATTCTAACCTGAAGTTAACCCTTACCACAACACTAAACATAACACTAACCCCAACTATAAAACTAACACTAACCCTAACCCTAACAATAAACTTAATCTTAACTATTAACCTAAAACCAACCCATGTTCTAACCCTAACACTAACCCCAAACATCAACCTAGTCATATAATAATAGTAATTATATCCGCAACCCTAACTCTAACACTAACCTAAAATAAGTAAACCTAATCTAACCCTAACCGTAGCCCTAAAAGTAATTCTAACACTAACCCTAAACCTAACAATAACCCTCACACTTAACGTAACTGTAAACATTTGCCTAGCTCTAACCCTAATCTTGTCCTCAACCCTAAACCTAACACAAACACAAACAGTAATCCTAATCTAACCTAAACCTAAACGTAACCCTAACCCTCAATCTAACCCTAACCCTTACCCTAACACAAACACGAAACCTTACACTAACAATAACAAAATCCCTAAACTGATCCATAACTCTACCCCTAAAAATAACCCTAATGTTAAACTTAAACCAAATTCTAGACCTAACATTAAACCTAATACTAACCATAACCATAAAACTTATCCTATCCCTAACCCTAACCCTAACTCTAACCCAAACCATAACCCTAAGCCTAACCCTAAACCTTACCCTAAACATAACCCTACAACAAACACTAAGCTAATCCTTAACTCTAGCCCTAATTTTAACAATAACCCTAACCCTAAACTTATCAATAACCTTAAACCTAACAATAACACTAACACTATCTGGAATCATAAAACTAACTCTTACACTAACTCTAACCCCAACCCTAACCCTAACTCTAACACTAAAACCTAAACCTAACTCTAAACCGAAACCTAACACAAAAACTAACCCTTACCCTAATACTAACCCTAATGGTAAGACAAATCCTAATCATAAACTTAACCTTAACCCTATCTTTATCTTTAATACTAACACTAAACCTAACTTTTACCCAACAATACACTAACACTAAAAATAGACATAATCCTATCCCTAAGTCTAACTCTTATGCAAACCCTTACCCTAAACTAGGAGACTAAAGCTATGCCTAACCCTAACCCTAGTCATAAGCATAAAATTAACCCTAATCAAAACTCTAACCCTAATTGAATTCTAACAGTAACCCTAACCCTAACCCTAAAACTAATCCTTACCATAACCCTAACTCTAACACTAAAACCTAACCCTAACCCTAAACCAAAACCTAACACTAAACCTAACCCTTACCCTAATCCTAACCCTAACAGTAACACAAATCCTAACCATAATCTTAACCTTAACCTTATCTTTATCTTTAATCTCAACACTAAACCTAACTCTTACCTAACTATACACTAACACTAAAAATGGACATAATCCTATCCCTAACACTAACCCTTATGCAAACCCTTACCCTAAACCTAAGACTAGGGCTATGCCTAACCCTAACCCTAGTCATAACCATAAAAGTAACCCTAACCAAAACTCTAAATCTACTTTAATTCTAACCAGAAACCCTAACCCTAAAACTTACCCTTACCATAATTCTAATTCTACATTAACCCTAACCCTAACAATAAACCTAAACCTAAACCTAAACCCAACATGGCGGTGGGCGCAGAGAGATCAAGTCTCTGACCTCTTCAGCTGTGCGGGCATAGGGATTTGTAAATTGTCTAATGCTGTTTGCTCAGGATCACTAGGCAATGCTAAGATGACGTGGATCTGCGGCGAACAGTCTTGGCCTCTCAGAACACACACTGAGCCCGGATCGGCTGAATTCAAGCTTCCCTTCCCCTACGTCTCACAGAAAAACTGCTGTGACTCAGGAATAAATGATTCTACTGAAACAACTGGTCGACATTTCTGAACCTGTGGAGGTTTAATGCAAAACAAGCCTTCATAGGCAGTGGCCACAGGATTGAGATGGGACTTGGGAGAGGCAGTCAGGACGCACCTGTTGCATTGGTCACCCAGAAAAGGGTGTTGCCATTTGCATGGGATACCACCATGGCAGAGAACTGACATCACCAGAATGTGGTGGAGGAGATAACATCATTGAAACCAGAAGTGACAGGTTTGTAACCCCCTAGCCTTCCCTCTCCACACAGTGTGGAAAACTTAAAGGCCCCTCCCAGCTCTCCCTTGAGGGTGAGAGCCAGACCAAGAGAATCAGGAGTGGCACGGGACCTGGGGAGAGGAACTCCCGGCTACCGCTCCAACCACTGCTGACAACTGAGGTCTCCTGCACCAGCTACGGGGGGTGTGGCTACCAAAGGGCAAGCAAAATTTGCTGAGGGTTCTCAGCCCCAAGCTACACAAACTTAGGGTCTGAGGGAATGGCAAATAGGGAGAGTGTGCCCAGAAGTTCATGAAAATAAGGTTCCCGGGAGCAACAGACCTGGCGTGTAGCCAGTATTGTGGTGAGCATCACCCGTGGAGTGGGGCCTGGGTTGAGGAAAAGTGGGGAAGTGACTAGACACAAGAGAAGGCCCTCGGCACTCAGGATTGGAGACCTGCCCGGTCTGAGAGAAGGAGCTGTGGCACAGTGATTGGTTCCTGGATATTGAGAGGAGAAGCTTGGCCTGTTGGGCACAGCTCCACCTACTGAAAGACAAGTGAATCAAACTCTATGACTGAATTTATTAATTTTTAAATTTTTTTTATCTTCATTTTTTTGTTTTTTAAATTTATTTTAATTTTTTGTTATTTTTATTTAATTTTAATTTTCTATTACTTTTTATTTTTTCTTATATTTTATTTTTAATTTTTTTTGTCTTTTCATTTATTTTAATTTTCTTATTTCCCCTTCCTTGAATTCTACCTGCTTACTCTCATTCTCTTTAGTGACTCCTTCCCTTCAATTCTAATACTTTTCCTCCCAAGCATCAAATAAATTTATAGGAGTAAACAGTAACTCAGCAGTCAAACAGAACAAGAAATAACATGAGCAGAATTAAAAAGAAGGAAGAAAAGGAGTACAAACAATGCAGGAAAGCCTAAATATTGAGGAGGAACTAGAGGCATCAGAAAAATGGTCAAATAAAGAACTCAAGGAATACCTTAGACAGAAGGAATGGAACCTTAAAGAGAATATGAGACAGCAAATTCAAACAGTGAAAGAACACACTGAAAATGAATTACATAAACAGATAAAAGAAGAAATTAAGCATCTTTATCAGGAGATAGAGATTATAAAAAAAAATCAAACAATGATTTTAGAAATGAAGGAAACTCTAAATTAAATTAAAAACTCAAATGAGAGTATCACTAAGAGAGTGAAACAAATAGAAGCCAGAACGTCAAATAATGAAGACAAAATGTATTATCTTGAAAAGAGTCTAGCAAACTCAGAAAGGCTAGTAAAAAAATGATGAGAAAAACATCCAAGAGATATGGAATAACATAAAAAAAAACAAACTTAAAAGTCATCAAGATAGAGGAAGGAATAGAGGTTCAAACCAAGGGAATGAGCAACTTGCTGGATGAAATAATTATAGAAAACTTTCCAGAAATAAAAAAGAAAACAGATATACAAATTTTAGACTAACCCTCAAACAAACCGTAACCTCAACCATAAAACTAACACCAATCCTTAACAAAAAAAAAAATCCCTAACCTAATCCTAAATATAAACTAACGTTAAAATTGATCATAATTCTTCCACTAACACAAACCCAAATCATAACCCTAACCTTAACACTAACCCTTACCCTAACACTAACCGTAAACTTAACCCTAATCGTAAAACTAATCCTTAACATAACCCTAACCCTCACACTAACACTAAAAATCACCCTAACCCTAACAGTAACACTAACCCTAACACTAAACCTTACCCTAACCCTAATCGTTACTTAAATCCTGTAACTAACCATGTCCTTATCTCAAACACAAACCCTAACACTAAAATAAAACTAATAATAACCTTAAGCCTAACCTAAAAACAAGTTTCAACCCTAAAACCAATTCTAAACCTAACCCTAAACATAACCCAAAAACTATCTATAATCCTAACCCTTAACCTAAACCGAAACCCAAACACAAACCTAAACCTAACCCTAATCCTAAACCTAACACTAAAACGAAACCTAACACTAAAACTAACACTAACACTAAAACTAAACCTATCCATAATTCTAAATCTAACACAAAACTTAACCCTACCCTAACACTAACACTCTAACTAACGTTAAGCTTTACTCTAACCATAATCGTAACCCTAACCTAACACTAAAATAACCCTAACACTAATACTAACCCTAACCCCAACTCTAAAAATAACCCTAACCTAAAAAAAAAACCTTAAACCTAACACTAACTATAATCCTAAACCTAACCTTACTCTAACATTAAAATTAACCCTAACCCTAAACCTAAAACTAAACTTAACTGTAAACCTATACCTATACATAACCATAAAGTTAATCTAATCCTTAAGCCTAACCTAATACAATCCCTAAAATTAACCAAACTCTAACCCTAACCCTAACAGAAACACGAACTCTAACAATAACTCTGAGCTTAACACTAATTCGAAGCCTAATGTAACCCGAAAACTAAACCTAACCCTAAACCTATCTCGAACCTTAACACTAACCCTAACTCTAAACCTAATGTTAACCCTAATACTAACTTAAACTTAACCCTAACCCTAAATCTAAACATGACACTAACCCAAATCTAATAGTAACAATAAATATAAAATTAAACCTAATCTAACCATATCCCTAACTCTACAACTAACCTTAAACCTAACCCTAACCCTAACTCTAATCCTAACCATAACCCAAATACAAAACCTGTTTCTAATACTAACCCAAACCCTAACCATAACCATAACCATAACCATAAATCTAACAGTAATACTAAACCTAACCCTAACCACAACCCTAATCTTAAAACTAACTGTAACCCTAACTTTTACCCTAATACTAAATGACACCTTAAACCTAATCCTAATCCTAACACTATTTCTAATCCTAACCCTAAACTTAACCATAACAATAACCCTAACACTAAGGCTAATCCTAATCCTAATCCTAAAAGTAAAACTAAACTGAATTGTAACTTTTACCTAACCCTATCCCTAATCATAAACTTAAGTCTAAATCTAACCCTAACCCTAAACCTAACACTAACTCAAACCCTAAAACTAACCCTAATACTAACACTAAAACTAACTTTTATCCTAACCCTAACCCTAACACTGACACTAACACTAAACCTAATCTTCAAACTAACCCTCAACCTAACCCTTACCATTAACCTAAACCTAACCTGAACACTAACCTTAAAATAATCATATACCTAACACTAATACTAACCCTAAACCTAAACCAAAATTTATTCTAACCCTAACCCTAACACTAATCCTAAACATAATCCTAATCCTAATTTTAAGCCTAACCCTTACCCTAACACTAAACACAACACTAACCCCAACCATAAAACTAAACCTATCCCTAATCTAACAATAAACTTAATCTTATCTATAACTCTAAAACTAACCCAGGCCCTGACCCTAAACCTAACCCTAAAAATAAACCTATGTCAAATACTAACCGTAATTATATCTGCAACCTTAAACCTAACGCTAACTCTAAACAAGCCCTAAAGCCAACCGAACCCAAACTCTATCATTAAAAGTAAGCTGAAAACTAATCCTAAACATAACATTCAAACTAAACCTAACCCCAACCTTAAAACTAACCCTAACCCTAACCCTACCACTGTAATTAACTGTAATCTAAACCTATCTCTAACCCTAATCCTAAACCTAACACTAAACCTAACTCTAATCCTAACCCTAACACTAATCCTAACACTAACACAAACAAAAAAAAACCCTACCATTACCCTAATTTTAACACTTACCATTATCCTAAACTTAACCTAATACTAATCCTAACCCTAACGCTGACATTATCTAACCATTACTCTAAACCTAATCCTAACACTAACTCTAACACTAAGAATAATTCTAATTCTAACCCTAAGGGTAACACTAAACCAAACTGTAACACTTACCTAACCCTATCCTGAACTGTAAATTTAAATCTAAACCAAAACCTAAAATTAATTCAAACACTAAATCTAACCAAAACCCTAACCCTAACTCTAAAACTAACACCCTGACCCCTACCCTAACATTAATGCTATAACTTACACTATTCCTAATTATAACCCTAAGCCTAACCCTAAAAATTAACATAACCCTCACCTTAACACTAACACTAAACCTAATTCTAAACATAATTCTAAAACTAACCTTTTCCACAACCCCATATTTAACCCTAACCCTAACACAAACCTTTACCCTGACATAACCCTAAACCTAACACTAATACTAACCCTAACCGCACGCCTAACACTATTCCTAACACTAACTGCAACCCTAACCTTAACACTAACACTAACCCTAACCCTAAACCTAACCCTAACTTTAACCCTAAACCTAATTCTATTCATAACACTAAAACTAATCCTGACACTAACCCTTTCTTTAACAAAAGTCTAAACCTAATCCTAACCATAACACTAATCTTAATGTTAACCCCAAAACTTAACAATAACCCTAAAACTTATCCTAAACAGAACCCTAATCCTAAACATAAACGTAACAATAACTCTAATTTTAAACCTAACCATAACCCTAACACTAACCCTAAACCTATTTCTACCTCTAACCCTAAACATAATCCTAACACTAACACTAACCCTATCTCTAAACCTACACTAAAAATAACCCTAAACCTATCCATTACCCTAACTCTAACCCTAAGCATTACCCTAACACTAACTATATCATGATCCCTAACTCTAACCCTAAACCTAACCTTAAACTAATCTTAACTTTAACCCTTACTCTAAACCTAACACTAAACCTAAACATAACCATAACACTAACCCTAACCCTAACTCTAAACCTAACATTAACAAAGCGTAAACCTAACCCTAACTCTTACCCTAGCAATAACCCTAAAGCTAATCTTAAACCTAACCCTAACCCTAACCCTAACCCTAACCCTAACAATAATCCTAACTGCAATGCTAACCCTAATTTTAAAAATAACCCTAACACTAACCCATTAAGTTACCCTAACCTAAACCTAAATTTTACAATAAGCCTAAACCTAACCCTAAACATAACCTTTATCCTAACCATAATTCTAACCATACACCTAATGCTAAGCCTTACTCCAACCTTAAACGTAACCACAAACCTAACACAAACCTATAAATAAACTTACCACTAATCGTAATCCTAAAATTAACCCTAACAAAATCTAATCTTATTCCCAATCTAAACCTAATACTAAAACTAAAAAAAATCCCTAAGTCTTACCTAACCCTAACTCTAACTATATCCCTAACACTAACTCTAAACAGAAACTTAAACCTAATCCTAACACTAACACTAACAGTAACCCTAAACTTAATCCTAACCCTCATCTTAACTCTAACCCTAAGCCTATCCTTAATCCTATCCCTAAACATAAAACTAAACATAACCATAACACTAATCCTAAACTTATACCTAATGCTTATCTTAATACTACACTAACTCTAAACCTAAACTTAACACTTAACAAATCCTAACCTTATCCTTATATTTAACACAAACTTTACCTTAATCCTAACAATAAACTTAAGCCTAACAAAAACCCTAATTCTAAATCTTACCCTAAACCTAATAGTTACCCTAACCCTAACCCTAACCCTAAACTAAACTGAACCTAACCCTAAACCTAACCCTAACCCTTACCCAAATTCTAACCCTAAACCTAACTTTAACATTAACCCAAACCCTAACTCTAAAAATAACTCTAACAATAACACTAAATATAACGCTAACAATAATCCTAACCCTAAACCTAAACTTAACCCTAAAATTAATTTATAACATAATTCTAAACATAACAAAACCCTAAAGGTAACACTAAACATAACTCTAACACTAACCCTAACCCTAATACTAACACTTATCCCTAAACCTAATCCTATCCCTACTCCTAACATTAACCTTAATCCTAACCATAACACTAATCATAAACCTAAGTATGACCCTAATCCTGGTAATATCTGCAAACCTAAACTTAATTTTAACCCTAACACAAACCCTAAACATAACCTAAACCTCACCCAAACCCTAACCCTGCCCTTAATCTAACACTAATTTTAACATTAACACAAACTATAACAGTAAGTGTAAACCTAACTTAATGCCAATTCTAACAATAACTCTAACCCTAACACTTAACCCTAAACCTAACCCTAACACTCACCCTAACACTATCTTTCACCATTACACTAAACCTAATCCTAAGTCTAACGCTGAACCTAATCATAACCCTAAAATTAACACTAAACCTAAACCCTAAAAGTAACTGTAACCCTAACCCAACCCTAAACATTAGCCTAGCTCTAACCCTAATCATATTCACAAACCTAACCCTATCCCTAACACTAACACAAGCAGTAATTTTAACCTAATCTAACCCTAACCCTAACCCTAACCCTCACATTAACCCTAACCCTAGCCCTAACACTAACACAAAACCTAACACTAAGTAAAAGAGAAGGTCTTTTGAGCTAGTCAGACAGAGAAAGCAAGTTTAGAGCAGTAAAAGCCATCAGGGGAAAATATACAACAGCAGATTGCTATTAACACCTTTTTATCATCAGAGGACGTAAGTGTCCAACCAACAGCACCACCTCCATTTGCTGGGAGGCCCCCAACCCCCACAGTTGTTAGATGGGATCCTGAGACAGGATCTCAAGTATTAACACGCCCTGTATTTTACGTAGGAGGACAGCGAATTCACCATGCTTTAAATTTCAAAATAGTGAAGCAGTTAAAAGAGACTGGAACAACCTATCATCCTAAAGCACCCGTCACTGTAAGCTTGGTGGAATCCATTAACAACTTGAACATGATTCCAGCAGATTGGGCTAATATGTGTAAAGCTGTGCTAAATGGAGGTCAATACCTGTTATAGAAGGTTGCCAATGAGGAATTTTGCAAGGAGTCAGCTAGGCGAAATGCAGCAGCTGGTTATCCTCAGAAAAATCTAGATATGTTGTCAAGAAAGGGAACTTATTAGGATTAGCAGAAACAAATTGCATATGATCCTGGCATATACACACAAATTGCTGTAGAGGTGGTTAGGGCATGGAAGATATTACAAGGACATGGAGGTTTACAAGGTCAATGATCTAAGATAATACAAGGAGCTAATGAATCTTACACTGAATTTGTAGATAGGCTTATTCAAACACCTACCAGAGTTTTTGGAAATACAGAACAAGCAATGCCATTAATAAAACAAATGGCTTATGACCAAGCGAATCATTGGTGAAGAGAAATCATTAGACCATGGAAGCATGATGATTTAAACACATATATTAAATTATGTAGAGACATTAACAAACAAGAGCAAGTCATGGAAGCTGTAGTAAAACAGGCTTTAGATGCCAGAGAAATTAATGAACAAGGGCAAATTGTGACAGCTACAGTAAAACAGGCTTTAGATTCCAGGCAATGAACATGCTACAATTGTGAACAAACAGGCATTTTAAAAGGAATTGCCCCATAGGAGGAGGGTTTAAGAAAACTAGGTATAAAAGGAGTAGAATACCGAGTATTTGCCCATTATGCCATAGAGGGAGACATTGAGCTAATGAATGCTGTTCTCAAACAACCACAGAGGGTACTCCATTATAAAAAAAAAAAAAAAAAAAAGAAACAAAGACCAGATGTTTATCCACGATATCGTGGAGAAAGCCATCAGGCTCCATTGCCAAAAAATGGACAGGGGGGCCCAATGTTCCAGGGCCCAAAACCACAAATATACGAAGCACTGGAGGAACCCAGAAACCCCTTTAGTGTAGTGCCCAGGACACATCAGATCCCTCATCAGACAAACCAGAGGGAGTGCAGGGTTGAACATCTGTGCCTCCGCCAGATCAGTACTAACTCCAGAGATGGGAGTTTAAATCATTCCCACAGGGGTAAAAAGACCTCTTCCCAAAGGAACAGTAGGCTTATTATTTGGACACAGCTCTTCTACTCTAAAAGGGCTTTTGATAAGTCTTGGGGTAATTGATCCCGATTATGAAAGTGAAATAAAAATTATAGCCAGTACTCCAAAGGGTATATCAGTAATTTCACCAGGAGATAGAATAGCACAGTTACTAATAATACCCAGCCTACATGATAAATTTTTCAGTCGTACTGTAGAAAGAGGTTCCAAGGGATTAGGCTCCACAGGGGTAGATTGGGCTATGCTTTCTTTAAATTTAGATTCTCGCACCATGCTGAAACTAAATATTCAAGGACATGAATTTAATGGGCTACTGGATACAGGTGCAGTCCTTAGCATCATCTCTCTTCAAGAATGGCCAAAACATTGGCCATTACAACAAGCCACTCGAAAGCTTTGAGGCCTAGGAATGGCGACTAATACCCATAAAAGTGCAATAGTATTAGTTTGGAAGGATCCTGAAGGATGTGAGGGAACTATACAGCCATATGTATTGGATCCTCTTCCCATAAATTTATGGGGACGAGTTGTCCTAGATCAATTAGTTTTGACATTAATAAATAACATCAATCAAAATGCACCCACTATTATGGCTAGAAAAGGTTTTAGGAAAAAAAAAAGATTAGAAAACCAAGAACAATGTATAGCAGCACAAATACAAATAGATCAAGGAACAGACAGACATGGGTTGGATTTTCAGAAAGGGCAACAGAGACAATAAAAATTACTTGGAAATCAGAAAAACCAGTATGGGTTTCTCAGTGGCCCCTGACTAAAGAAAAGATACAAGCAGCCCATGACCTGGTCAAACAACAATTAGCAGAAGGACACATACAACCTTCTGTATCTCCCCATAATACTCCCATTTTTGTAATCAAAAAGAAATCGGGTAAATGGAGATTTTTGCAAGATTTAAGAGCGATTAATAATGAGATGGTTATTATGGGACCTGCTCAATCGAGGATTCCTCAATTGTCTGCTTTGCCAAAAACTTGGTATGTTGTAGTTATAGATGATTGGTTTTTTCCATTCCAATTCATCCTGAGGATAGTCCACATTTTCCATTTACTATCCCTGAACTGAATCATGAAGGTCCTGATCAGAGATATGAATGGAAAGTACTCCCTCAAGGGATGGATAACAGCCCAACTTTGTGTCAAATTTATGTTAACAAAGTAATCCATCCACTTAGAAATCAAAATCCTAAACTACAAATATTTCACTATATTGATGATGTATTATTAGCAAACAAAGATAAAAACACATTGCTAGAATGTTATGCCCAACTTACAAACTTATTAAAAAGTTATAATCTAGAGATAGCAATAGATAAAGTACAATTAAATTTTCCAATTAATTATTTAGGAGTTCTATTATCCACAACCATGGTCCATCCACCAAAAATTCAAATATGAGTATATCAACTCAAATCACTTAACGACTTTCAAAAGTTATTAGGAGACATAAATTGGATAAGGCCTTATCTAGGTATACCAACAGGAGAGTTGGGACCTTTATTTGATATCCTAAAAGGTCCATCACATCCAAATTAACCCTGCATGTTAATGCCTGAAGCAAGAAAGGCATTAAAAATCATTGAAACATATATTGAAAATATGCATTTGGATGGAATTGATATAAGTTTACCTTTATTATTTATTGTAATACAAACAAAAAATATTCCTACAGGAGTATTTTGGCAAGAATGTCCATTATTATGGATACATTTATCTTATTCTCCTAACACTATTCTTACTAGGTATCCTGAAGCTGTAGGACAATTAATATTCAAAGAAAGAAAAAGCAGCATATGGAGTGTTTGGAATTTCTCCCAATAAAATTATTACTCCATATACAATCAAATTGACATATATCAAATTGATGAATTAGCTAATGAGTTAAATACTTGGGCAATAATCATGTGCAAATCTAATGTTTCATTTGATAACCACTTACCATCTAATTCTTTATTGTCTTTTTGGTCATAATATCCTGTAATTTTTCCAAAAATGACAAGAAAAACACCTATCATGAATGCTCCAAATATATTCACTTACGGGTCAAATAATGGTACAGCAGCGATAGTTACACATGATCAAACTTGTACATTTTTAGTACCCAAACAATCTGCTTAAAAGGTAGAGCTTAATGCAGTATTACAAGCCTTTGTGATGTTTAACGATTCTCTATTTAATTTATTTTCCGATAGTCAGTATATAGTTAATGCTATAGTATCTCTTGAAGATGCTGGTAGGATTTCCCCTTCCTCTACTATTTTCTCTTTGCTTACCACTATACAAAGTCTAATCTGGGATGGAAAAGATACGTTCTTTATAGGACATATCAGGGCACATACAAGATTGCCTGGAGCCCTTAGTTTGGGCAATGATTTACCAGATAAAACTACACATGACATACATATTTTCTCTACACTAGAAGAAGCTATAAATATTCATAAAAAGTTCCATGTCAATGCTAATACTTTACAAAACGTTTTAAAATAACTAAGTGACAAGCTAGACAAATCATAAAACAATGTTAAAATTGTGTGACCATTTTACCACAAGTTAATCTTGGAGTCATTCCTAGAGGATTGATACCTAACCATATTTGGAAGACGGATATAACACACTTGCCAGAATTTGGAAAAATAAAATATTTGCATGTTACAGTTGATACTTCTTCTGAATTTTTGATGGGCTCCCTTTGTGCTGAAGAAAAAACTAAAGATGTTATATCCCATTGCTTATGAAATTTTGCCACTGTGGGCATTCCAAAACAGTTAAAAACAGATAATGCCCCTGGTTATACTTCTAACTCTTTTAAAAAATTTTGCTCATCATTTGGCATTACTCATATAACAGGAATCACATACAATCCACAGGAACAAGGCATAGTTGAAAGAGTTCATCAAACTATTAAAATGTACTTATTAAAGCAAAAAGACAGAATTGGGAAGGGGTATATATTCCCCAAAGATAAACTTCAAATAACCCTTTTTACTCTAAACTTTTTACATTTGGATTCATCAGGACTTAGTGCTTCGGAAAGGCATATGTGTCCAAAAAATGTACATAAGCCCAAGGTACTTTGGAAGGATACTTTAACAGGACAATGGAAAGGTCCTGACCCAGTAATTTTCTGAAGTCAGGGGTCTGTTTTTGTGTTTCCACAGTGAGAACAGAAGCTGATTTGGATTCCAGAAAGATTAACTAAATCGATTTCTACAGGCTACAAAGAAGATGATTTGGCTCAAATCCATAACAACTGATATCCAAAACTCCAGTTTGGCTATTCTTACATCTGCGACAGAACCAGGATGCTTTTTTTCAATATGTATTTTATTAATGCCCTTTCCCATATCATGAAGTTCTATTTTGTTTTTTTGAGCTCATAGAGACCTAGGTTAATGTTTTGCTGATCAGTTCTATTTTTTACTATAGAGTTTTTACTGTAGAGTTTTTAAACATTGCAATGAAGATTTCACGTGTAAAAAGTTATAAGGCCTTTACTATTATATTATGTGTTTTATGTATTATATTATGTGTGCACACTTGTGTTTTGTGTTATATGTTTTAATGTACGTATTTCCATATATCATATATGATGAGCGCTCAAAAAAAGTGGATCCAAATTTTTTTTCACGTGATGTAAATGATTTAATTTAAATTGTGTAAACAGCTGTTGAGGATTGTTTTAATATGTGAACAAAAAAGGAGGATATCAGATCTGTTTGTTTACTTTCACCTTTCCTTTTCAGTATATTTAATAATTTTATTCAAGATAATGTTCTATTTTAATGTAAATTGTTAAAAAATTGTTTTCTTTTAGTGCCTTCTGGAATGTTACATAATTTTTTCTTTAGTCATTATTACCAGAATTTCTCTTCATCCCAGTGCCGGTGAAGACAAAGATAAAACCAATCTACAGCTTCTGCAATAGCCATCACTGAACTTCTTGCAGAACTTGCCTGAACTATATTTCACTTATATGCATTGTGAACTATCTGTTGGTTCAGCGAGTTGTGTTAGTGTTGGGGTATTTTTGCTGATGATGTCATCGGTGGTACCCAAAAGGAGCGTCAATTGGCTTGGTGTATCTTCCTCCCTTCTGCTTGTCATGATCGTTCAGCTAAAATTTGGGGGCCGACAGAGGTGAGGCAAAGAATCTCAGCCCCTGCTAGTACAAAGACCTATCCACAGGTGTGGCTTTATACTGGACCAATAGTCAGTGACGTGTAAGATCCAATTGCAATAGTACCAACCTAAGACAGGAGGCTGATGCCTTGAGGTCAGCTCATCCAATAATAGGTAAGGACCATATGTAGTATTGGACAACCTAAGGCAGGCACTGTCCCTAAGCCACATGCTTGTTGTTTAAACCAAGAGGCGGAGATGTTGAGAGCTACAGCCAAAGGGGCCTCAGCAAACTTTCAGACTGTGAGCTGATAATTGGCTCACAGTGGCCCCAGGAACTTCTAGCTGATTGGCTTCTCTGTGGTGATACTCATTGGGCTGTTTTCCTGACCTTTCAGACCACGGAGATGTTTATTGGGAACGTTTTTTGGCTCCGCCCAAGCGATCCAGCCAATTGGCCTTAAGAACAGGAGGATTGTGGGAGGTGGAGAGGCCTGTGGTTGTGAGAGAGGCTTGTGGAAAGCCGGTGGTGGCAGTTGAGCTCTGAAGGTTTTTTCTGAGGAACTCTTTGGTTTGGTGTGTGTGGTTCTAAAAATAAAGTTTGTTTATTTTGACAAGTGGGTCCTGAGTTGTGCACAGCCAGCATCTAACATTATCTGGAAGCCGAAAACTAACTCTTACCCTAACCTTGACTCTGACACTAACACTAACACTAAACCTAACCCTAAACCTAAACCTAAACCTAACACTAAATCTACCCCTAACCCTAATCCTAACCATAACCCTAACAAAAATCCTAACCGTAAACTTAACCTTAACTTTATCCTTAACTTTAATCCTAACATTAAACACAATTTTTACACTAACAATACACTAACCCTAAAACTAAATGTAATCTTTACATTAACACTAAGCCTTATGCAAACTATTTCAATAAACATAAGACTGACCCTATGCCTAACCCTAACGTTAGCCAAAAACCTAAAACTAATCCTAACAAAAACTCTAACCCTATCCTTAATTCTAACAGTAACCCTAAACCTAACCCTAAAACTAACTCTGACCCTAAAACTAAGCCTACCATAAACCTAAACCTATCAATAAACCTATACCTAAACTAAATCATAGCCCTAACCCTAAACCTAAGCCTAACTCTAAACCTAATTCTCTCTGGAACCTTAACCCTAACCAACACCCTAACACAAAACTTAACACTAAAACAAATGCAAACCCTAAACCTAACACTATCTCTAACTTTAACTCAAACCCTAAGCCTAAAAATAAACCCTAACCATAACTTTCACAGTAACCCTAACACTAAACTTAAACTTAACACTAATCCTAACACTCAAACTCACCCTAACTCTAACCCTGACCATAAACCTAACCTGAAACTTAACCCTAAACCTTAACCTAACAATAAACTTAACACTAACCAAAAATCTATCCCTAACCATAAATTTCACACTTACCCTAATCCTAACTATAACCATAACCTAACCATAACACTAACACTAAACCTAATTTTAAAACTAACCTTTACCTAAATCTAACACTAACTCTAACACCAACTCTAAAAGTAAACCTAACAATAACCCTAACCCTGAACCTAACATTAAACCTAACCCTAACCCTAATCCCAACCATGTACCTAAGTCTAAACCTTAGCCTAAACCTAAACCTAACACTACACCCAAAACTAATCCTATCCCTAAGTATAACAATAACCCTACAACTAACCAAAACCATAATCTTAACTCAATAATTAATCCTAAATATAATCCTAAAAGTAAATTATAACCCAACCCTATCCTTAACCCTAACCCTAACATTGACTCTTAAACTAACACTAAACTTAACCCTAATCCTAACACTCAACCTAACCATAACTATTTCTAACATGAACCCTAACACAAACACTAAACTTGACTCTAAACTCAATCCTAACCCCAACCATAAATATAACAGTAACCTAAAACTAAATCTAACCCTATCACTAACACTAACACTATTCCTAACACCAACCATAATCCTAACCCTAACACTAACCTAACTCTAACCCTAACCCTACCACTAATTCTAAGCCTAACCCAATCCAAAACCACCCCAACCCTAATCCTTACTCTAATTCTAACCCTAAATCTAACACTAAACCTAATGCTCACACTAACACTACCCATTAACCTAAACTTAATAGTAACCCTAATTCTAACCCTAACCATTACCATAGCACTAACTCTAACCATAACCATAACACTAACCCTAAACCAAACAAAAAATAAACCTAACACTTAACCTAACTGTAAGCTTAATCCTAAATCTAATCTCTATTCGTAACCTTAACAAAAACCGAACTCCTATCCCAAACCCTATATTTAACACTAACCCTAACCCTAAACCTAAACCTAAGCCTTTCAATAACCTTAAGCCTACCATAAAGCTAACCCTCACACTAACCTTAAACCTAACATGAACACTAACATTAAAACTAAACCTAACCCTAGCCGCTAAACTAAACCTAAATCTAACACTTTCCCTACCCCTAAACCCAACAAAAACCATAACCCATAACCAAAACCTAACCCTAGTCCTAACACTAACCCTAAACATAACCCTAACTATAATATTTAACCTAACACTAAATCTAACTCTAATCCTAACCCTAACAGTAATCCTAAACATAAATCTAACAATAATGCTACTCCTAACCCTAAACCAAACCCAACTTATAACCATACCCATAACCCTTACACTAAACCTTACCATAATTTTTACACTAACCCTAAAACTAATCCTAACCCAAACCCTAAAACTAACACTACACCTAAACCTAACCCTAAATCTAACACTAAACCCAACATTAATCCTAACACTAACACAAACACAAACCCTAAATGTAACCCTAACTTTAACAACAAACCTAAACTTAACCCTAACCATAACCCTAACCCTAATGCTAACAATAACCCTAACTCTAATTCTCAAACTAACCCTTACCATAAACTTAACCCTACCCAAATTTTAACACTAACCCTAAACCTAACCCTATCCCTAATCATAACCTAAGCCTAACCCTAATGCTTATACTAACCATAAACCTAACCCTAACACTAACCTTAACCCTACCCCTAAACCTCGCCGTCACTCAACGTCTAACACTAATAATAGCCCTAACACTAAGCCTAAATCTAAAACAAACCCTCACCCTAACCCTAACCCTAAACCTAACCCTAACACTAAACCTAACCCTAACCCCAAACCTAACACTAACACTAAATCAAACTCTACTGATAACCCTAATATTAAACCTAAAACTAAATCTACCCCAGACCTAACACTAACCTCAACCAAATATTAAACCTAATACTAAACCTAATCCTAAACTTAACCCTAACGCTAAACCTAAACATAACCGTAACCCTTAAAATAATGCGAAGACAAACATTAACTCTAAACATAGCACTAAACCTAAGTATAATTCTAACCCTAAACCTAACACTAACAATAACCCTAACCCTAAAGATAATAATAACACTACACAGAACCCTAACTCTAACCCTAATTTTGACCCTAAATGTAAACATAATCCTAACTCTAACAATAAAACTTACCCTAAAAATAACCCTAATCCTTACACTAACCCTAACCATAACCATAACCCTGAATCTAACTCAAACCCTAACCGTTACCTAACCCTAAACATAACCGTAACACTAACCCTAAACCTAAAACTAACTCTAATATTAAACCTTACCCTAACCCTAAACCTGACTATAACCTGAATATTAACCCTAACCCTAAACCTAAAACTAACCCCAACTCTTATCCTGAATCTAACCCTAACCCTATCCCTAACACTAACAAGAATCCTGACACTAACCGTAACTCTCACCATAACAATAAACCTAACACTAATCCTAACTGTAATCCTTACCCTTACACGATCTCTAACCATAATCTTAACACTAATCTTAACCATAATTTTAACCCTAACAATAACACTAACCAAAACCTTAAACTAACCATATGTTTAACACTAACCCTAATCCTAACCCTATCTCTAACCAAAAAAATAACCATTACACTAACTCAAAAAATAATAAAAAACATAACAGTAACTCTAACCCTAACTCTAACACTAAACCTACACCTAACTGTAAACCTAAGCCTAAACCTAAACCTAATTTAATATGCAAACCGAACTATAATCACAACCTAACACAAAACCTAACCCTAATATAACACTAATTCTAAATCTAATCCTATGACAAACCCTAACCCTAACACTAACTTATGATTAACACTAACCCTAACCCTAACTGTAACCCTAACCATATCCCTAACCCTAAACCTAACACTGACCCTAACCCTAACACTAAAACTAACCCTATCCCTCATCCTAAAACTAAAGTTAACCCTAACCTAAATAATAAACCTCACATTAACATAACCTTAAACCCAACCCTAACACTAACACTAATCCTAACCCTAAAACTAACCTTATCCCTTACCCTAACTGAAACCTTAATACTAACATTTCACTTAACACTATAACCCTAATCCTAAATATAAGTCTAAAACAAATCCTAACACTAACTGTCACAGTAAACCTAACCCTAACCATAATACTAAACATCACCTTAACTTTAACACTAATCCTAACCCTAACCTTAAAACTAACACTAAATCTAACACTTACCTTAACTTTAACACAAATACTAACCCTAACCCTAACAATAACACTAAGCCAAACCCGAAACCTAACCTTAGCATTAACACTAACTTTATCATGAACCCTAACCATAACCCTAAACCTTACACTAACCCTAACTCTATGGCTAACCCTAAATCTAAACCTACACTTTATACATAACCTAAACCAACCTTAAATTTAACATTAAAACTAAACCTAAACACATCCCTAACCATAACACTAAAACAAACTCTTACCCAAACCATAACCCTAACACTAACACTAACTCTAAACCTATCACTAAACCTAACCCTAAGCCTAAACCTAACCATAATTCTAACGCCAACCCAAACCATAAACTAAAACGTAACACAAACCCTAAACTTAACCTAACACTACCCATAACCCTAAAACTAACCCTATTCCACATTTTAACACTAAACTTAACCCTAACCCTAATAATAAACCTAATACTAAACCTAACCCTAACACTACCTAATACTAATACTAACCCTAACCCTACATGTAACACTAATTTTTACCCTAACCCCAACCATACTCTAAAACGAATGCTAACACTTACTGTCACATTAAGCTAAACCTAACCATAACCCTAAACATAAACTTAACCGTAACACTAATCCTAACCCTAATCTTAAAACTAACACTATATCACATCAGTTACCCTTCCATTGATTGACATATCGCTTTTCTAGTGTCTGATGTATTCTGCTTTCAGTCTTATTCTCTACTATCCCCCCTCACTCCCTCCCTGATATAGCAATTTGTATATGGGGTAAAGTTGGGAGTTCATAACCCACTTGAATCAAACTGTGAAAGATGATGTATTAAGAACTGTGTAATGTTTTTAACGACCAACAATAAAAAAAACTAACACTAAAGCTAATAATTACCCTTATCCTAAACCAATAACTAACCCTAACCCTAAAACTAACACTAATCCAAAACCTAAACTTAACCCTAACATTAAAACAAACTCTATCATTAATCCTATCCATAACCCTAAAACTTACATTAACCCTAACCCTAATCCTATAACTAGATCTAAACCTAACCCTTATACTAAAACTAACCCTAACCTAAATTTAACTCTAAAACTAAAACTTACCATATTCCTAAACATAACTCTAAAACTAACCATTACCCTAACAACAACTCTAAAACTAACACTAACCATAAACCTATAACTAAATCTAACACAAATCCTAAACCTAAACCTAATCCTATTCACAACATAAAGATAAACTAAAACATAAAACAAACCCTAAACCTAACCTAACCCTAACCCTAAGCCTAACTTTAAAACTAACACTAATTTTAATCCTAATTCTAATCCTAACACTAAAGGTAACCCAAAATCTATCCAGAACCGCAACTCTAACACTAACCCTAACCCTAACCCTAACAATAAACCTAACCCTAACCCTAACAATAATTCTAATCCTTACCCTAACAATAATCCTAACCCTAACCCTAACAATAATTCTAATCCTTACCCTAACAATAATCCTAACTCTTATCCTAACTCTAAGAGTAACCCTAACCCAAAACCTAACACTTCAAATAGTTCTAACTCTAACCCTTTCCCTAACACTAACCGTAACTTTTACCCTAACTGTAACCTCAACACTCAACCTAATCCTAACCTTAACCTTAACACTAATACCAACCCTAACACTAACCATAATAACCCTAACCCTAACACTTACCCTAACACTATTCCTAAACTTGACCCTGAATCTAACCTTTACCCTAACCCTAACCCTACTCTAACCCTAACAGTAAACCTTAGCTTAACCCGAATACTAAGCCTAACCCTGACCCTAACCTTAACAGATCCCTAACCCTAAGCCTAACCCTAATCATATCAATATCTGTAACAATAACTGAACCCTAACCAAACCTCTAAAACTAACCTAACCCTAACCCCCTTAACCTAACCATAACTCTAATCGTAACACTAACTCTAAACCTAACCCTAAATCAAAAAATAACTGAAATCCAAACTCTAATCCTAACACTAACCGTCACCCTAACCCTAAAAATTCAAAGTGTTCCTGCAAATGAATGCCTTAAACTAAAAGGACTAAATTAGGGAAGCCAAGTGCGGCTGGAGAACAGATGATTCGTGGTACGTATCATCAAGTTCAGGTGAAAAAAAAATACAGGAAACTTGGAGTTCTGTGGAAGATTGGCAAACACTTTCAAATGAAAGTGTTTGTTCCAAGCCTCTGATTAGGGCTACTGCAAAGGCAACGAAGCATAGAGAGCGTACTGACAACTAATTATGTTTGTCAAGTTTGAAGCAGCTAGTACAAAAAGTGTTTGATGTAGAGTTTCAAATGCATGTATCACTGAGAATTAATACATTTTTCAAAATTCAAGCAGCTAAGATAAAGTGTGTTTGATTTATGTTCCAACTGCATCTCTCCCTATAGGAGAAAATGAAGTGAAACGTAAAAAATTCAAAGAAAACAAATCATTTAACCTAGAAATATGAAATTTGGGAAGCCAACTGCAGCTGGAATATAGATGATTCCTGTAATGTGTCCACAAGATCAGTGAAACAAATATTTGCTGGGAATTCAGTAAACTCAGAGTTCTGTGGAGGCTTGGCAAACACTTTCAAATGAATTTTTTTCCTGTCTTTCCTTTGGGCTACTTCAAAAGGAAACAAACCATAGAGAGTGCAATGAGAACTAATTTAGTTTGTAGTTTCAAGGAGCTAATACAAACCATGTTTGAGTTACAGTTCCAAAGCATCTATCCTTATAGGGGCTAAGGAAGTGAAACCTAAAATTTCAAAGTGTTCCTGAAAAGGAATGCTTCAACCTAGAAGATCAAAAATTGAGGGCCCAAGTGCAAACGGAGTAACAATCATTATGTCCAAGAATCAAAAAGATCCGGTGAAGAAATATTTGCTGGTATTTAGGAAACTTGGTATTCTGTGGACACATGGAAAATGCTTTAAAATGAAATTTTTTCCCTTACTCTCCATTGGCCTAATACAAGAAGGAACACAGCATAGAGTGTGCACTGAGAACTAATTAAGAGGGTCTCTTTTCAAGCATCTAGCACAAACTGTATTTGATTTCAACTGCATCTCTCCCTATAGGGGAAAACGAAGTGAAACCTCAAAATTCAAACTGTTCCTGCAAACGAATGCTTCAGCCTCTATGATCTAAATGTGGAAAACGAAGTACGGCTGGAGTACCAATCATTAACACCAAGGATCATAAAGATCGGGAGAAAAATTTTTGCTGAGATTTCAGGAAACTCAGAGCCCTCTGAGATCGAATTCAGGGTGTCAAATTTTGAGCAGCTAGCAAAAAACTTGTTTCATTTATTTTTCCAACTGTGAGTATAGTATACCTATAGGGAAAAAAAATTAAGTGAAAAGTGAAAGTTCAAAGTGTTCCTGCAAATGAATGCCTTAACCTAGAAGTAGGTAATTAGGGAAGCTAAGTGCGAGTGGAGTACGGATGATTTGTGGAACGTATCATCAATTTTGGATGAAAAAAAATTTCAAGAAACTCGAAGTTTTCTGGAAGAGTAGCAAACCCTTTCAAATGAAAGTGATTTTTCCATGCCTCTTCTTAGCACTACTGCAAGAGGCAACAAAGCATAGAGAGTGTACTGAGAACTAATTTAGTTTGTCCAAGTTTCAAGCAGCTAGTACAAACAGTGTTTAATTTCAACTGCAACTTTCCCTGTAGGGGAAAACAAATGACATCTCGAAATTCAAACTGTTCCTTCAAACGAATGATTCAGCCTCCATTAACTAAATATGGGGAATGAAGTGCGGCTGGAGTCCCGATCATTAACACCAAGGATCATCAAGATTGGGAGAAAGAAAAAATTGCTGGGATTTCAGGAAACTAGAGCGATCTGAGAACGAATTCAGTGTGCCAAATTTTAAGCAGCTATCAGAAAACGTGTTTCATTTAGAGATCCAACTGGGAGTATACCTTAGAGGAAAAGAAGGTGAAACCTAAAAATTTGAAATTGTTCCTGCAAACGAACGCCTAAATCAACAAGTACAAAATTAGGAGACCTAAGTGTGGCTGGAATACGGATCGTTCCTGAAAAGTATCATCAAGTTCATGTGAAAAAAAAATTTAGGAAACTCAGAGTTCTGTGGAAGATTGGCATACCCTTTCAAATGAAAATATTTTTTCCATGCCTCTGCTTAGGGCTACTGAAAAATCAACCAAGCATAGACAGCATACTGATAACTAACTCAGTTTGTCAAGTTTCAAGCAGTTAGTACAAACCGTGTTTAATTTCAACTGCATCTTTCCCTGTAGGGGAAAACGAAGTGAAACCTCAAAATTCAAATTGTTCCTGCAAACGAATGCTTCAGCCTCCTCGAACTAAATGTGGGAAATGAAGTGCGGCTGCAGTCCTGATCATTAACACCAATGATCATCAAGATCAGGAGAAAAAATTTTGTGGGGATTTCAGGAAACTCAGAGTACTCTGAGATCAAATTCAGTGTGTCAAATTTTAAGCAGCTAGCAGAAAACAAGTTTTCATTTAGAATTTCAACAGGGAGTATACCTATAGAGGAAAATGAAGTAAAACCTAAAATTTCAAAGTGTTCCTGCAAACGAATGCCTTAACCTAGAAGTACGAAATGAGGGTAGCCAAGTGTGGCTGGAGTACAAATAATTCATGGAATGTATCATTAATTCCGGTGAAAACATTTTCAGGAAACTTGGAGTTCTGTGAAAGATTGCAAATACTACCAAATAAAAGTGTTTTTTCCATGCCTCTGCTTAGGGCTACTGCAAGAGGCAAAAAAGCATAGAGAGAATACTGAGAAATAATTCAGTTTTTCCAAATTTTGAGCAGCTAGTACAGTGTTTGATTTCAACTGCATCTCTCCCTATAGAGGAAAACGAAGTGAAACCTCAAAATTCAAACTGTTCCTGCAAGCGAATGCTTTCACCTCAATGAAGGAAATGTAGGAAATGAATTGTGGTGGAGTACTGATTATTAACACCAAGGATCATCAAGATCGGGAGAAAAAAATTTTGCTGGGATTTCATGAAACTCGGTGAGCTCTGAGAACGAATTCAGTGTGTCAAATTTTAAGCTGCTAGCAGAAAACGTGTTTCATTTGAAGTTCCAACTGCAAGTATACCTATAGGGGAAAATGAAATAAAACTTAAAAGTTCAAAGTGTACCTGAAAACTAACACCTTAACCTAGAAGTACTAAATTAGGGGAGCTAAGTGCGGCTGGAGTACGGATGATTAATGGAACGTATCATCAAGTTCGGGTAAAAAAAAATTTCAGGAAACTCGAAGTTTTGTGGAAGATTGGCAAACCCTTTCAAATTAAAGTTTTTTTTTTTCCTATGTCTCTGCTTAGGGCTACTGCAAGAGGCAACAAAGCATAGAGAGCATACTGAGAACTAATTCAGTTTGTCCAATTTTCAAGCAGCTAGTACAAACAGTGTTTGATTTCAACTGCATCTTTTCAAGTAGGGGAAAAAAAGTGACACCTCAAAATTCAAACTGTTTCTGCAAACAAATGCTTCAGCTTCGATGAACTAAATGTGAGGAACGAAGTGCGGCTTGAGTACCAATCATTAACACCAAAGATCATCAAGATCGGGAGAAAAAATTTTTGCTGCAATTTCAGGAAACTTGAAGCACTCTGAGTATGAAATCAGTGTGTCAAATTTTAAGCAGCGATACACAGCGAGCCCAGAGTGGCGTAATTCAAGCTCCCATTCCCCTGAATTTTGCAGACAAACCACTGTGACTCAGCACTAAATGATCTTACTGAAACAACTGGTCCACCCCTCTGATCCTGCGGAGGTTAATACCAACCAAGCCTTCATTGGCAGTGGCCACAGAATTGACATGGGGCTTGGAAGAGCCAGTCAGGACCCACCCATTAGATTGGTCACCCGGCAAAGAGAATAAACTGTCACCATTTGCATGGGATACTACCATGGCAGTGAACTGACATCACCAGAATGTGGTGGAGAACATAACTTTATTGAAACCGGTGGCAACATGTGTTCCCTTCCCTCTCCACAAAGCGGGGAAAACATAAGGGCCCCTCCTGGCTCTCCCATGAGCACAAGAGTCAGACCAAAGGAATCAGGAGTGGCATGGGACACGCAGCGCAGGACCCCCAGCTACCGCTCCCACCAGTTCTGACAACTAAAGTCTCTTTCACCAGCTACCAGGGACATGGCTACCAGAGAGAAAGCAAAATATGCTGAGGGTTCTCAGCCCCAAGCTCCACAAACTTAGTGTCTGAGGAAATGGCAAACAGGGAGAGTGTGCCCAGTCGTTCAAGAAAATAGGGCTCCCGGGAAAGCAAACCTGGCATGTAGCCAGTATTGTGATGAGAATTACCGGTGAGCAGGACCTGGCTTGAGGAAAACTAGGGAAGTAACTAGACACAAGAAAAGGCCCTAGGCACTCAGGATTGGAGACCCGCCCAGACTGGGAGGAAGAGCTGCTGCACAGTGATTTGTTCACGTGTATTGAGAGGAAAAGCTTGGCCCGGTGGGCACAGCTCTACCTACTGGAAGAGAAGTTAATCAAACTCCAAGACTGCATTTATTAATTTTTTTTTTAATTTGGGTTTTTTTTTTAATTTTAATTTTTTTATTTTTAAATTTTTTATTATATATATTTTTTATTTTTATTTTGTGGATTTTTTTTTTTATTTTCTAATTTATTCTTTTTGTCTTTTAATATCTTTTCAATTACCTTACTCCCCCTTCCTTGAATTCTACCTGTTTACTCTCATTCTCTTTAGTGACTTCTTCCCTTTCATTTTAATACCTTTCCTCCCAAGCATCAAATAAATTTTAGGAATAAACAGTAACTCAGCTGTCAAACAGAATAAGAAGTAACATGAGCAGCATGAAAAAAGCAAGGAAGAAAAGGAGTACAAACAATGCAGGACAGCCTACGTATTCAGGAGGACTTAGAGGCATCAGAGAAATGGTCAAATAAAGAACTCAAGGAATACCTTAGACAGATGGAATGGAATCTTAAAGAGAATATGAGACAGCAAATTCAAGCAATAAAAGATCACATTGAAAACGAATTACATAAACAGATAAAAGAAGCAAATAAGCATCATTATCAGAAGATAGAGATTATAAAAAAATCAAACAATAATTCTAGAAATTAAGGAAACTATAAACCAAATTAAAACTCAAATGAGAGTATCACTAATGGAATGGAGCAAGTAGAAGCCAGAAGGTCAGAAAATGAGGACAAAATATATCATCTTGAAAAGAGTCTAGCCAACTCAGAAATGCTGGTAAAAAATCATGAGAAAAACATCCAAAAGATATAAGATAACATAAAAAAACAAACTTAAGGGTCTTTGGGATAGAGGAGGGTATAGATGTTAAAACAAAGGGAATGAGCACTCTGCTGAATGAAATAATTATAGAAAACTTTCCAGAAAAAAAAAAAATGGATGTACAAATTGTAGATGCATACAGGGCACCGAGCATAAAAAAAATCACAGTAGACCAACACCAGGACAAATTGTTATGAATATATCCAATATACAGAACAAAGAAAAAATATTAAAAGCTACAAGAGAAAGGAGGCAGATTACTTTCATGGGTAAACCAATAAGGTTAACAACGGATTTTTCATCAGTGACACTGAAAGCGAGAAGATCCTGGAACAATGTATTTCAAACACTGAAAGACAATGGATGCCCACCAAGAATTTTGTATCCAGCAAAATTAAGCTTCAGGTATGACAACGAAATAAAAATCTTTCACAATAAACAAAAGTTATAAGAATTTGCAGCCAGAAAATGCGCATTGCAAAGCATCTTGAGCAAAACACTACACGAGGAAGAAATGAAAAACAATAACCAAAACCAACAGTGGGAAGTACTTCATAAAGCCAGAGGGTGGGGGGAAAGCTAAATCATGGAGAAAAAAAAAATTTAAAAAAGGTAAATAATTAAACACTGCTGGAAGTACAAACCATATCTCAATAGTAACTCTAAACGTTAATGGCTTAAACTCTCCAAAAAAGTGACATAGGCTCGTAACATGGATTTAAAAAACAAATCCAACAATATGCTGCCTCCAGGAGACACATCTGATTGGAAAAGACATACACATGCTGAAGGTGAAAGGTTGGAAGAAAATATACCACACACATGATCCTCATAAGCAAGCAGGGGTGGCCATCTTCATATCAAATAAAATTGACTTAAAAACTAAGTTAATCAAAAGGGATAAGGAAGGACATTATATACTGATAAAAAGAACAATTAACCAACAAGACATAAAAATTATCAATATTTAGGCACCAAATAAGAGTCCTGTGACGTTAATAAAACAAACTCTCCTCAAGTTCAAGAATCAAATAGCCCACAACACAATAATTATGGGTGACTTCAACATATCTCTCTCATGATTGGACGGATCCACCAAACAAAAATTGAATACAGAAACTATAGAACAGAATATCACAATCAATAACCTAGACTTAGTTGACATATATAGAATATATTAACAATCATCAAGTGGATATACTTTTTTCTAAGTAGCACATGGATCCTTCTCAAAAATAGACCATATATTATGCCATAGGGAAACCCTCAGTAAATATAAATGGGTGGAGACAATACCATGCATTTTATCTGATCATTATAGAATGAATGTAGAAATTAATGATAAAAGAAAAAAGGAAAAATTCTACATTATATGGAAAATGAACAATATGTTTCTGAATGATCAATGGGTTACAGAAGACATAAAGGAGGAGATAAAAAAATTCTTAGAGATAAATGAAAATACAGACACAATATATCAGAATCTATGAGACACAATGAAAGCAGTTTTAAGAGGGAAATTCATCACCTGGAGGTTATTCCTCAAAAAAAGGAAAAAAAACAACAACAAATAAATGAGCTCACACTTCATCTCAAAGCCCTAGAAAAGTTTGAGCAAAACAACAGCAAATGTAGTGGAAGGCAAGAAATAATTAAAATCAGAGAGATAATCGACGAAATTTAAACAAAAAAAACTATTGAAAAAAATTGACAAAACTAAAAGTTGGATGACAGACGAAAGAAAGTAAAGGGATAAAAATATGAAGAACTTAAATTATCACTATTTGCAGCGACATGATTCTATACCTAGAAGACCCAAAAGGGTCTACAAAAATACTACTAGAACTAATAAATGAATTCACCAAAATGGCAGGATATAAAATCAGCAAACATAAATCAAAGGCATTTCTGTATATCAGCGACAAAACTTCTGAAATGAAAATGAGGAAAAACACCCCATTCACAATATTCTCAAAAAAAAAAAAATACTTGGGAATCTACCTGACAAAAGAGGTGAAAGATTTATACAATAAAAAATACAGAACCCCAAAGAGAGAAATAGAAGATTTTAGAAGATGGAAAAATATACCCTGTTCATGGATAGGCAGAACTAACATCATCAAAATGGCGAAATTACCAAAAGTTCTCTATAGATTTAATGCAATGCCAATCAAAACCTCAATGGCATTTCTTGTAGAAATAGATAAAGCAATCATTAAATTCATATGGAAAAACAAAAGACCCAGAATAGCAAAAGCAATTCTAAGCTGGAAGTGTGAATCAGGCGGCATGGCGATACCAGATTTCAAACTATATTACAGAGCAATAGTAACAAAAACAGTATGGTACTGGTACCAAAACAGGCGGGTGGACCAATGGTACAGAATAGAGGACACAGAGACTAATCCACAAAGTTACAACTATCTTATATTTGATAAAGGCACTAAAAGCATTCAATGGAGGAAGGATAGCATCTTTAAAAAATGGTGCTGGGAAAACTAGAAATCCATATGCAACAAAACGAAACTGAATCCTTTTCTCTTGCCATGCACAAAAGTTAACTCAAAATGGATCAAGGAGCTTGATATCAAATCAGAGACTCTGCATCTGATAGAAGAAAAAGTTGTCTCCGATCTACATATTGTGAGATCGGGCTCCAAATTCATTAATAGGACACCCATAGCACAAGAGTTAATAACAAGAATCAACAAATTGGACTTATTTAAACTAAATAGTTTTTTCTCAGCAAGAGAAACAATAAGAGAAGTAAATAGTGAGCCTATATCCTGGGAACAAATTTTTACTCTTCACACTTCAGATAGAGCCCTAATATCCAGAGTATACAAAGAACTTCAAAAAATTAAACAATAACATAACAAATAACCCAATCAACAAATGGGCCAAAAACCTGAACAGACACTTTTCAGAGGAGGACATACAATCAATAAACAAATACATGAAAAAAATGCTCACCATTTTTAGCAGTCAAAGAAATGCAAATCAAAACCACCCTAAGATATCATCTCACTCCAGTAAGATTGGCAGCCATTATGAAGTCAAACAACTACAAGTGCTGGCAAGGATGTGGGGAAAAGGGTGCTCTGGTACATTGCTCATCAGACTGCAAATTGGTGTGGCCAATTTGGAAAGCAGTATGGAGATTACTGAGAAACCTGGGAATTTAACTACCATTTGACCCAGCAATTGCCCTTCTCGGACTATTCGCTGAAGACCTTAAAAGAGCATACTATAAGGATACTGCTATATTGATCTTCATAACAGCACAATTCACATTAGCTAGACTGTGGAACCAACCTAGATTTTCTTCAACAGATGAATGGATAAAAAAATGTGGTATTTATACACAATGGAGTATCATTCTGCTCTAAAAATGACAAAATTATGGAATTTGCAGGGAAATGGATGGCACTAGGCAGATTATGGTAAGTGAAGCTAGCCAATCCCTAAAAACACAAATGCCAAAAGTCATCTTTGATATAAGGAGAGAAACTAAGAACAGAATAGGAAGAAGGAGGATGATAACAAGTTCACCATTAAACAGTGTCCAGAGAGGCAAGGGAAAGACAGAGAGAAGGGAAATTGCATGGTAAAGAAAGGAAACCCTCCTTGTTATACAAAATTACATATAAGCGGAAGTGAGGAGAAAGGGGGTAAAAAACAAGATAGAGAAATGAATTACAGTAGATGGGGTAGAGAGAGAAGATGAGAGGGGAGGGGAGAGAAGGGGTGATAGTAGAGGATAGGAAGGGCAGCCGAATACAACAGACACTAGTATGGCAGTATGTAAAGAAGTGGATGTGTAATCGATGTGAATCTGCAATATGTATATGGGGTAAAAATGGGAGCTCATAATCTGCTTGAATCAAATTTATGAAATATGATATGTCAAGAGCTTTGTAATATTTTGAACAATTAATAATAAAAAAATAAAAATTTAAAAAAATTCAATTTATTCTTCTTGACCAATTCAAATTCTACAAAACAAAAATATATATATATATATATATATATATATATATATATATATGCAGCTAGCAGAAAACGTGTTTCATTTAGAGTTACAAATGGGAGTGTACCTATAGAGGAAAATGAAGTGAAACCTATAAATTCAAAGTGTTCTGCAAACAAACGCCTTAGCCTAGAAGTACGAAACGAGGGGAGCCATGTGCGGCTTGAGTACAGATGATACGTGGAACATATCATCAAGTTTGGGTGAAAACAATTTCAGGAAACTCAGAGTTTTGTAGAAGATTGGTAAAAACTTTCAAATGAAAGTGTTTTTTCCATGTCTCTGGTTAGGGCTACTGTAAGAGGGAACAAACACAGAGTGCGCACTGAGAACTAATTCAGTGTGTCACGTTTCAAGCAGCTAGCAAAAACCATTTTTTATTTCAACAAGAATCTGTCCCTATAGGGGTAAACGAAATGAAACTTCAAAATTCAAACTGTTCCTGCAAAGGATTGCTTCCACCTCGACGAAGTAGGTGAAATTAGGGGAGCCAAGTGCGGCTGGAGTACAGATGATTCGTGGAATGTATCATCAAGTTGGAGTGAGAAAAACTCACGAAACTCGAAGTTATGTGGAAGACTGGCAAATGATTTTAAATGAAAGTGTTTTTTTCATTCCTCTTCTTAGGGCTACTGCAAGAGGGAACAAACAGAGTGCGCACTGAGAACTAATTCAGTGGGTCACGTTTCAAGCATGTAGCAAAAACCGTGTTGCATTTCAACTGCATCTCTCTCTATAGGGGAAAATGAAGTGACACCTCAAAATTCAAACTGTTCTTGCAAACGAATGCTTCAGCCTCAACAAACTAAATGTGGGGAGTGAAGTTCAGCTGAAATACCACTCTTTAACACCAAGGGTCATCAAGATCAGGAGAAAAGATTTCAGGAAACCCAGAGCACTCTGATAATGAATTCAGTGTGTCAAATTTTAAGCATCTAGTAGAAAATGTGTTTCATTTAGAGTTCCAACTGAGAGTATACCTAAAGAGGAAAATGAAGTGAAACCTAAAAATTCAAAGTGTTCCTGAAAACGAACACCTTAGTCCAGAAGTATGAAATTAGGGGAGCTAAGTGCAGCTGAAATATGGATGATTTGTGGAATGTATCATCAAGTTCCCATGAAAAGAATGTCAGGAAACTCGGATTTTTGTGGATGATTGGCAAATGCTTTCAAATGAAAGTGTTTTTTTCATGCCTCTGCTTAGGCCTACTGCAAGAGGGAACAAACATAGAGTGCACACTGAGAACTAATTCAGTGTGTCACATTTCAAGCAGCTAGCCAAAACCGTGTTTCATTTTAACTGCCTCTCTCCCTATAGGGGAAAATGAAGTGACACCTCAAAACTCAAACTGTTCCTGCAAACGAATGCTTCAGACTCGACGAGCTAAATGAACTAAATGTGGGGAACAAAGTGCGGCTGGAGTACCGATCATTAACACCAAGGATCATCAAGATGCGGAGAAAGGATTTTAGGAAACTTAGAGTGCTCTTAAAAGGAATTCAGTGTTTTGAATTTTAAGCAGCTAGAAGAAAATGTGTTTCATTTTGAGTTTCAACTGGGAATATATGTATAGGGGAAAATAAAGTGAAACCTAAAAATTCAAAGTGTTCCTGCAAATAAACGCCTAAACCTAGAAGTACAAAATTAGGGGAGCCAAGTGCAGCTGGAGTACATATGATTGGTGAAACGTATCACCTAGTTCAGTTGAAAAATATTTCATGACTTAGAGTTTTGTTGAAGATTGGCAAATGGTTTTAAATGAAAGTGTTTTTTTCCATGCCTCTCCTTAGGGATACTGCAAGAGGAAACAAAGCATAGAGAGCATACTGAGAACTAATTCTGGGTGTCCAAGTTTCATGCAGCTAGTACAAACAGTGTTTGATTTCAACTGCATCTTTTCCTGTAGGGGAAAACGAAGTGACACCTCAAATTTTAAACTGTTCCTGCAAACAAATGTTTCAGCCTCGACGAACTAAATGTGGACACAAAGTTTGTCTGGAGAACTGATAATTTACACCAAGGATCATCTAGATGGAGAGAAAAAATTTTTGCTGGGATTTCAGGAAACTCAGGACACTCTGAGAACAAATGCAGTGTGTCAAATTTTAAGCAGCTAGCAGAAAACGTGTTTCATTTAGAGTTCCAACTGCGAGTACACCTATAGAGGAAAATGAAGTGAAACCTAAAAATTCAAAGTGTTCCTGCAAATGAATGGCTTAACCTAGAAGTACGAAATTAGGGGAGACAAGTTCAGCTGTAGTCCAGATGATTCATGGAACGTATCATCTAGTTCGGGTGAAAAACATTTCAGGAAACTCGGAGTTCTGTGGAAGATTGGTGAACGCTTTTAAAGGAAAGTGTTTTTTCCATGCCTCTCCTTAGGCCTACTGCAAGAGAGAACAAACACAGAGTGCTCACTGAGAACTAATTCAGTGTGTCACGTTTCAAGCAGCTAGCCTAAACCGTGTTTCATTTTAACTGCATCTCTCCCTATAGGGCAGAACGAAGTGACACCTCAAAATTTAAACTGTTCCTGCAAACTAATGCTTCAGACTCAATGAACTTAATGTAGAGAATGTAATGTGGCTGGAGTACCAATCATTAGTACCAAGGATCATCAAGATCTGGAGAAAAAAATTTTGCTGCAATTTCAGGAAACTCGGATTTCTGTGGAAGCTTGCCAAAGGCAAGTGTCTTTTCCATGCCTCTGCTTAGAGCTACTGCAAGAGGGAACAAAACATAAAAAGTGCACTGAGAACTACTTCAGTTTGTCAAGTTTTAACCAGCTAGCACAGTCCATGTTTGATTTAGAGTTCCAACTGCATCTCTCCCTATAGGGGAAAATGAAGTGAAACCTAATAATTCAAACTGTTCCTGCAAACAAATGTTGCAACCTAGAAGATCAAAATTTGAAAGACCAAGTGAGACTGGAGTACTTATCTTTACCGCCAAGTATCATCAAGATCGTGTGAAAACATATTTGCTGGGATTTCAGGAAATTCAGTTTTCTGGGGAAGCTTGGCAAACACTTTCAAATTAAAAGGTTTTCTCTTTGCCTCAGCTTAGGCCTTATTCAAGAGGGAAATAAGCATACAGAGCACTCTCATAACTAATTCAGTGTGTCAAATTTCAAGAAGCTATAAGAAACCATGTTTTATTTAGAGTTCCAACTGTGAGTATACCTATAGGGTAAAATGAGTGAAACATAAAAATTCAAAGTATTCCTGCAAATGAATGCTTTAATCTAGAAGTACAAAATTAGGGGAGGCTTGTGTGGCTGTAATACAGATGATTCCTTGAACGTAACAAAAAGATTGGTGAAACAAATATTTGGTAGGATTTCAGTAAACTCGGAGTTCTGTGGAAGTTTGTCAAATGCTTTCAAAGGGAAGTGTTTTCTTTTTTTTTTAATTTTTATGTCATTGCTTATGGCTATAGCAACAGAAAACAAATCTGAGAAAGTGCACTGAGAACTAATTTAGTTTTTTTCAAGTTTTAAGTAACTAGCAAAAACCGTGTTTGATTTAGAGTTTCTACTTCATCTCTCCCTATAGGGGAAAACAGAGTGAAACCTAAAAATTCAAACTGTTTTTGCAAACGAATGATTCAACCTAGAAGATCTAAATTTTGGGAGGCACGTGCAGCTTGAGTACTTGATTATACACCAGGTATCATCAAGATTGGGTGATTTTTTTTTTTTTTTTTTTTGCTGGGATTTGAGGAAACTCGGAGTTCTGTGGAACTTGGCAAACACTTTCAAATCAAAGTGTTTTTTTTTATGCCTCTGTTTAGGGCTGCCTCAAGAAGGAACAAAACTTAAAAATCGCAGTGACAACTAATTGAGTGTGTCATGTTTCAATCAGCTACCACAAACTGTTTCATTTAGAGTTCCAACTGCATCTATTTCCTAAAGGGGAAAACAAAGTGAAATCGAAAAGTTCAGTTTCTTGCAATGGAACACTTTAAAATAGATCAAAATTTGGAGGCTAAATGAGACTGGAGTATTGATCTTACCACCAAGTATCATTAAGATCGAGTGAAAAAATATTTGCTGAGATTTCAGGAAAATCCGTGTTCTGGGAAAGCTTGGCAAACACTTTCAAATGAAAGTGTTTTCTCTTTCCCTCTGCTTAGGGCTGCTTCAAGGGGAACAAAACATATAGAGCCCTCTGAGAATTAATTCAGTGTGTCAAATTTCAAGCAGCTAGCAGAAGCTGTGTTTCATTTAGAGTTCCAACTGGGAGTATACCTATATGGGAAAACCATGTGAAACCTAAAAACTCAAAATGTTCCTGAAAACAAAATTTTCATCCTAGAAGTAATAAATTTGAGGAGCCAAGTGTGCCTGGAGTACAGATGTTTCCTGGAATGTAACATCATGTTCTGGTAAAAAAAAAAAAAAAAAAAAATTCGGGTTTACAGGAACCTTGGAGTTCTGTGGAAGCTTGGCAAATGCTTTCTAATGAAAGTGTTTTTTTCATGACTCTTCTTAGGGCTACTGCAAGAGGAAACAAAGTGTAGACAGCACACTGAGAACTCCTGAAGTTTTTTAAGTTTCAAGCAGCTAGGACGAACCATGTTTGATTTAGAGTTCCAACTGGAAGTATACCTATAGAGGAAAAAGAAGTGAAACCTAAAATTCAAACTGTTCCTGCAAACGAATGCTTAAACCTAAAAGAATAAAATTTGAGGGGCCAAATGCGACTGGAGTACCAATCTGTACCTCCAAGTATCATCAAATCAGGTGAAAAATTTTTTGCTTGGATTTCAGGAAACACGGAGTGTTGTGGAAACTCAGCCAAGGCTTTCAAATGAAATTGTTTTTCCCTGACTCTCCTTCTGGCTACTTCAAGAGGAAACAAAGCATAGAACACAAACGGAGAATTGATTCACTGTGTCATGTTTCAAGTAGCTAGCACAAACCGTGTTTTATTTAAGAGTTCCAACTATATCTCTCCCTATAGGGGAAAATGAAGTGAAACCTAAAAATTTAAAGTGTCTCTGCAAACAAATGCTTTAACCTAGAAGTACAAAATTTGAGGAGCTAAGTGTGGATGGAGTACAGATGATTCCTGGAACCTATTAACAAGATCAGTGAAACAAATATTTGCTGGGATTTCAGTAAACTTGGAGTTCTGTGGAAGCTTGGCAAACGCTTTCAAATGAAATTGTTTTTTTCCCCTGCCTCTCCCTCAGGCTACCTCAAAAGGGAACAAAGCACTGAGAACTAATTTAATTTGTAAAGTTTCAAGCAGCTAGCACAAACGGTGTTTGATTTAGAGATCCTACTGCATCTATTCACTGAAGGGAAAATGAAGTGAAACTTAAAAATTCAAACTGTTCCTGCAAAGGAACGCTTCAAGCTAAAAGATCGATGTTGGGGGTCCAAGTCAGATTGAATACCAATCTTTAACACCAAGTATCATCAAGATCAAGTCAAAAAATATTTGCTGGGATTTCAAGAAAATCGGTATTTTGGGGAAGCTTGGCAAATGCTTATCAAATTAAAGTGTTTTTTCTTTTCCTCTGCTAAGGGCTGCTGTAAGAGGGAACAAAGCATGGAGAACTCATTGAGAACTAAGTGAGTGAGTCAAGTTTGAAGCAGCTAGCACAAACCATGTTTGAGTTATAGTTCCAAATGCATGTATCCCTATAGGGGAAAACAAAGTTAAACCCAAAATTTAAAAATGTTCCTGCAATCGAACGCTTCAACCTAGAAGAAAAAAATGTGTGGGGGCTAAATGCAACTTAAGTACAGATCATTTCTGCTAAGTATCAACAAGATCGTGTGAAAAAAAAAATATTTGTTGAAATTTCAGTCAACTCAGAGTTCTGTGGAAGCTTTGCAAATGCTTTCAAATGAACGTGTTTTTTCCTTGCCTCTTCTTAGGGCTACTTCAGGAGGGAAAAAAGCATAAAGAGCAATCTGAGAACTAATTCTGTATGTCATGTCTCAAGCAGCTAGCACAATCTGTGTTTGATGTAGAGTTTTAAGTGCTTATAACTTTAAAGGGAAAAACGAAATGAAACCTAATATTTCAAAGTGTTCCTGGAAATGAAGACTTCAAACTAGGAGAACAAACTTTGGGGGGCCAAGTGCAACTGCACAAGTACAACTTTCTTCATCCAATCTTGTTGATACATGGCAGGAATGATCAGTACTCAGGACACACTTGCCCCTTAAAATTGTGTTCCTCTATGTTGAAACATTAATTTCCAAAAACACTTTGAATTTTAAAATTTCCTTTTGTTTCCCCACATAGGGACACATGCAGTCACAATTCAAAGTGAAACATGGATTTTGCTAAATGGTTCAAACTTGACACACTGAATTAGTTCTCAATGTGCACTATATTCTCTGTTCCCTCTTGAAGTAGCCCTATTCAGAAGCAAAGAAATAAATGCCTATCTGTCATCCTAACTCTACTATATCCCAAAACCAAAGCCTATGACTAACCCTAACAATAACCCTAAACCTAACCGTAACATAACCCTAACCCTAATAATAACCCTAACCCTAACGATGAACCTAACACTAAACCTAACTTTTACTTAAACCCTACATGAACCTAAACCTAAAAATAAACCTAACTCTATCACTAACTCAAACCGTAACCTCAACCCTAAACGCAAAACTAACCATAACCCTAATACTAACCTTAACTTTAATACAATCCCTAACCCTAACTTACCTTCAATACTAACCCTAACGTAACACTAACCCTAACCCTAACCCTAACACTAAACCTTCCTTAACCCTAACACTAACACTAACCCTAACCCTAACATTAAAATAAACTTATCCCTAACCCAAACAATTAATCCTAAGCCTAATGGTATCAATAACACTAACCCTAACCATAACATGAACCCTAACCTTAAAACTAACACTAACACTTACCCTAAACCTAACCCTAACCATAACCATAAAACTAACCTTCACCCTAACATTAACTATAAAACTATCAGTAACGCTAACACTATTCTTAAATGTAACACTAACTCTAACCCAAACAGTAACTCCAAACCAAAATGTAACCCTAATCCTAACACTCACGCTAAACCTAACCCTAACATGAATACTAAACCTTAATCTAACATTAACCCTAAACATAAACATAACCATAAACCTAAACCTTACACTAACCCTAAACTTATCCCTAACCCCAACCCTAACACTAATCATAACCATAAACCTAACCCTAACACTATCCAAAACACTAACTCAAAGTTTAAAACTAACACTAACCATAATCCAAACCATAATCTTAACTGTAACCCTAGCCCTAACCCTAACCCAAACCCTAACCCCACCTGAAACCCTCATTCTAACCCTAACACTAATCCTAACCATAATCCGTACAAAAACACTAAACCTAACCCCAACTCTAAAACTAACCCTAACACTAACCATAACCATAACACTAAACCTAAATCTAACCTTAACACTAACACTAACCCGAAACTATTCCCAAACCTAACACTATACCTAACACTAACCCTAACCCTATCCCTAACACTAACCCTAACCATTACCTTAACCTTAACCCAAACTCTAATGCTAACACTCACCCTAAACTTGTCCATAAAACTAAACCTAACAAAAACATAATGCTAACCCTTAACCTAACACTAAAACTTACCCTAACCTGAACACTAATCCTAATTCTAACCTTAAACATAACACTAACCCTAAGACAAAACCTATCCCTAACCATAATCCTCAGTATAACACTAACTCTAACCTTATCACTAACCATATAACTAACCCTAATGCTAACTCTAAACCTAATCTAACACTTACCCTAAATCTAAACCTAACACAAACTGTATCACTAACCTTAACCTAATACAAACTCTATCACTAACTAACTCTAACATGAACAGTAACCCTAAACAGAACATTAAAATTAACCCTAACCCTAACCCTTTCACTAATCCTAAACCTAATGGTAATGCTAACACTAACGCTAAAACTAACCCTAAACCTAATCAAACCATAACACTAACACTAAGACTAACACAAATTGTAACCTTAAACCTAATCCAAACACTAAGTTTGAATTAATCTTAACCCTAACACTAACCCTAACCATAAACCTACCATTAAACCTAAGCCTCACTATAACCCTAACCCTAACACTACCACTAACCCTAACAAGAACCCTAAAACTACCCCTAAACCTAACACTAACCCTAACATAAAATCTAACCCTAAACCTAATACTAAAAATACTCCTAACCATAACCTAAAACTAACACGAACACTAACCCTAAACCTAACCAAAAACCTAACACTATAACTAACCTTAACCCTAACCCTAACACTAACATTAACATAAATTGTAACCGTAACACCAACCCAAACACTAAACTTAACCCTAACCCAAATCTTATATTTAACACTAAAATTAACCTTAACCCTAACAATAACTTTAACTCTAACACTAACCCTAATCCGAACATAAACTAACCCTAACACTACCTCTAAACCTAACACTAACATGAACCCTAAACCACACCATAACCCAAACCTTAACACTAACCCTAACCCTAACCCTAACTTTAACTGTAACATGAACCCTAACTCTAAAGATAACCCTAAACCTAACACTAACCCTAATCCTAAACCTAAGCAAAAACCTAATACTAAACCTAAACCTAACCTTAACACCAACCCTAACATTTACCCTAACCCTAATGCTAAACCTTACACAAACCCTAATCCAAACTATAATTCTAACACTTTCCTAACCTTAACCCTACCACTTTACCTAACCCTAACTCCAAACCTAACACTAAACCAAACATTAACCCCATCCCAAATGTTAATGGTAACTCTTACCCCAACGCTAACCCTATCACTAACGCTAACTCTAAACCTAACACTAACCTTAACCCTAATCATAAACCTAACATTAACTCTAACCATAACCAAAACCCGAAAACTAACCCTAACACTACATTTAAGCCTCA
This sequence comes from Ictidomys tridecemlineatus, assembly GCF_052094955.1. Classification (NCBI taxonomy): domain Eukaryota; kingdom Metazoa; phylum Chordata; class Mammalia; order Rodentia; family Sciuridae; genus Ictidomys; species Ictidomys tridecemlineatus. The sequence goes on from NW_027525899.1 coordinate 79,713, forward strand.
CTATAACCGTAGTCCTAACCGAAAACATAAACGTAACCCTAACAAAAAACCTAATGCTAAACCTAAACCTATTACTAACCCTAACCCTAACCCTAAAACTTATCTAAACATAAACCTATCCCTAGCTGTAACCAAAACAATAACCCTAACCCTAAACCTAACCCAAACACTAACCCTAACACTAACACTAACCCTATCCCTAAACCTAACAATAACACTAACCCAAACCTAACATTTAACCTAAACCAACTATAACACTTACTCAAACTCTAACACTAAACCTAACCCTAGCCCTGACACTAAACCTAACCCTAAACCTAAACCTAATACTAACACTAACCCTAACCCTTACACTAGCAAAACCCTTCACTCTATCCCTAAACATAACCTATACCTAACTTAAACCTAACCCTAACTCTAACTCTAACACTACATCTAATTCGAATCTTAACCCTAACCTTAACACAAACCTTAACCCTAACCATAAAACTAACCTAACACTAACAATAACCCTAACCCTAAACATAACCATAACTTTAACCCTCACCCTAAACCTAAACCTAACACCAATGTTTCTCCTATCCCTAACACGAACCCAAACCCTAACCCTAACCTGAAGCTAACCCAACATTAATCTTCACTGTAACTCTAACACTAACCCTAACACTAACACAAAACCTAAACCAAACACTAAACCTAACCCTATCTCTAATCCTATCTCTAAACCTAATTCTAAACCTAACACTAATGTTAACCCTAACCTTAACCCTAAACCTAAACCTTAACCCAACCATAATCATAACCCTTAACCCAAACCTAACCGTAACCCTAAAGCTAAACCTAACCCTAACATTAACCCTAAACTTCACCCTAACCCTAAACCTTTACCTAACCCTAACCTTAACCCCAACATAACACTAACTTTAACCCTAATATTGACCCTAACCCTAACCCAAACATGAACTCTAACCTTAACCCTAACCATAAACCTAAAACTTAGCCTAACCCAAACCCTAAACACTAACCCTAACCTCACTCCTACCATAACACTAATTCTACCACTAATCCTAACCCTAACACTAACTCTAAAACTAAACCTAATTTTAACTCTAACCCTAATTGAAACCATGTACCTAACCCTAACTGTAACCCTAACCCTAACCCTAAATTTCACCCTAAACCTGACCCTAAACTTATTACTAACCCTAACTCTAACACTAAAAGTAAACCTGAACCTAAATATAACCCTAACCCAAACACTAATGCTAACCCTAAACATAACCCTAACCCTAACCCTAACACTAACCCTATTTTAAACATAAACCAAAATTTAACATAAACGGTAGCCCTAACACAAACCATAATTTTATCCCCAAAAAATTTAATTTAACCCAAACACTAACCCTAAGCCAACACTAACACTAAACCTAAACCTAACCATAACCCTATCATTAACCCTAAACCTAACCCTAATTCTAACCCTAACCTAACTCTAACCCTAATCCTAATCTTTATCATAACCCAAACTTTAACACTAACCATAACCCCTACACAAACCCTAACCATAAACCTAACACTAACCCTACCCTAACACTAACAAATGCATAAGCCTAATACTAACACTAAAATAAACACTAGTTGTAACCCTAAATCTAACTCTAACCCTAAAACGTACTCTAACCCTAATTTTAACCCTAAATATAACATTAAACCTAACCCTAACCGAAATTCTAACCCCAACTCTAAACCTAACCCTAACCGTAACACAAACACTAACCTAAATCTTAACCCTATGCCTAACACTATCCATACCCTAATCCAAACACTAACAGTACAAAAAATCTTAACCCTAAACATAATGATAACACTAACCCTAAAACTATCACTAACTCTAACCCTAACCATAACACTAAACTCTAACCTTAACCCTACCCCTACACTAACACTAACCCTAAGCAGCACCTTAACCCTAACACTAACCCTAACCCTAATTCTAAAACTATCTCTAAACTTTAACACTATCCCGAACCTATTCCTAACCCTAACCATAACCCTAATCCTAACACTAATCCTAATCTTAACCCTAACCCTAACCCGAAACTAACTCTACCCCTAATCCTACCACTTATTGTAACCAAACTATAACAATAAAAATAACCCCAACAAAAATCCTAACCCTAAACCTAACACTAACCCTAACACTAACTCTAACACTAACCTTAACACTAAAACTAACACTAATTGTAACCATAACACTAACCCCTAACCCCAAAACTTATACTAAATTATTCTAACCCTAATGCTATCATTAAACCTAAATCTAATACTAAAACTAACCATAACCCTAGCCCTAACCGAAATTCTAACCCCAACACTAACCCTAACCCTAACTGTAATATAAACCGTAACCCTAACCATAACCATAACAGAAATATAAACCTAACCAAAACCTAACATTACCCCCAAACCTTATCTTATTCCTAGCACTAACCCTAACCCTAAACCTATCCCTAACACTAACCATACTCTAAACCTAACCCTAACAGTAAGAAATAACTTAACCCTTAACCTAAAGATAATACTTATCTTAAAATTCTTTCTAACCCTAACAATAAACCTAACCCTAAACTTAACCCAAACACTAACAATAACCCTAACCCTAAACCTAACCCAAACACAACCCCTAAACCTAACCCTAACCATAAACCTAACCCAAGCACAAACCCTAACCCTAACCCTAACCCTAACACTAACTCTAACCCTAACCCAAACCCTACCCTAACACTAACCCTAAGTGTGACCTTCACCCGAACCCTAGTTCTATGACTAACATTAACCATAATTCTAACACTATCCATAAACCTAACTATAACACTAACCCAAACACTAATTCTAACTCTAACCATAACCCTAAAAAAATTACTAACCCTAACCCTAAACCTAACCCTAAACCTAACATAAACCCTAACCCTAACACTAAACTTAACCCTAACGGTAACCCTAAACTTAACCCTAACCCGAACACTAATGCTAAAACTAACTATAACCCTAACACTAAACCTATCCTTAACCGTAACCCTAACCCTAACATTATACCTAACACTAACTCTAACCCTCCGCCTAAAGTAACCCTAATCTTAACCCTAACCATAACCCTCACACAAATTCTAACCCAAAAAACTCTAACCCTAACATAATACTAACCCTAACCATTTCCTAACTTTAACCATAACCCTAATCCTAACACTAAACTTAACAGTAACCCTAACCCTAACCTTAACCTTAACCCTAACACACTAATCCTAACCCTAAACCTAAAACTAACGCTAAACTCAACCCTATCTTTATCACTAATGCTAAACCTAACCCTAACCCTAAACCTAACCCTGACCCTATATTTAACCCCAAACTTAACAATCACACTAGCACTAAGCCTAACCCTAAACCTAACACTAACCTACCTGCAACCAAAAACTAACCCTAACCTAATCCTATGCCTCACTTTAACCCTTTTACTAACAATAACCAAAAACCTAAATCTAACTTTAACCCTAACACAAACCCTAACCATAACACTTACCCTAACAAAAATCATAACTCTAAATATAATACTAATTCTAAAACTAATCCTAACCCTCATCCTAACCGTAACTCTAAAACTAACCCTAAACTTAACTCTAACTCTAACTCTAATTCTAAACCAAAACTAACCCTAACCATAATCCTAAATGTAATCCTAAAACTACCCCTAAACTTAACCCTAACCCTAAATATAACACTAACACTAACTTTATCCTAACCCAAAAAGTAACCCTAACCAATCCTGATCACTAACCTTAATCATAACTTATCCCTCACCCTAAGCCTAACACTAACCCCAACCCTAACCCTAACACTTAAATTAACATTACCCTAACAGTAATACTAACCCTAATTATAAACATAAGCTAACATTAAACATAAACCTAACACTAACACTAACCCTAACCCTAACCCTAACTCTAATTGTAACTCTAATATAACCCTAATCCTAAACCTACCAAAAACCTCAACCCAAACCATAACCCTAACCCTAACCTAACCCTAGTTCTAAACCTTATAATATTCTAACCCTAACACTAACTCTAATTCTAACCCAAATCTTAATACTAATCCTTACTCCTAACCTAACCCTATACTAACCCTAACCTTAACACTAAACCTAGCACTAACCTTAACACTAACTATACCCTAGCCCTAACATTAAACCCAACCCTAACCCTAACCATAACCCTAAAACTAATCCTAAGCCTCACTCCATACTTAATACTAACCTTAAAACTATCCCTAACCCTAACTCTAACACAAACTCTAATTCTAACCCTATCACAAATGATAACCCTAGTGCTAAAACTAATTTTTACCCTAACCTAATGCTAAAACTAACTTTAAGTCTAACCCTAACCCTAAATTTAAACCTAAATCTGATCCTAATCATAACCCTAAACCTAAATCTAACCCTTACCTAAACATAAGCCTAACCCTAACTATAACCATAACCCTAACCCTAATTTAAATCCTAACACTAACCTTAACCCTCACCCTAACCCTAACCTTAACCCTGATAGTAACACAAACCCTAACACAAAGCATAACCCTATACCTTACCTAATCTTAAATCTAACCCTTTCCTAACCTAACCCTAACCCTCACCCGAACCCTAACCCTAACCTGTTCCATAACCCTAAAGCTAAACCTAATACTAACCCTAATTCAAACACTAACACTGAATATAAACCTAACTATAACCCAAACCCAAACAGTAATGCTAACCCTGACCCTAACCCTATTTTTAACACTAATTTGAACACTAACCCTAACCCTAACAGGAATCCGAACTGTAACCCTAACCCTAACCCTAACCTAACCCTAACTCTAACAGTAAACCCAATCCTAAAGCTAAACCTAATCATAATTCTAACCCTAACCTTAACACTAACCAAACACTAACACTAACCCTAAACCTAACCCTAAATCTAACCCTCACCCTAAACCAAAACCTAACACTAACCCTATCCCTATCCCTAACACAAACCCTTACTCTAATCCTAACCTGAACACGACCCTAACACTAACGCTCTCCGTAACACTTACCCTAACCATAACCATAGACCAACCCTAAAGTAAACACTAACCTTAAACTAACCCTAACCACAACCCTAATCCTAAAGCTAACCCTCACCCTGAAACTAACTCTAAGCCTTTCCGTACCCTTACCCTAAACCTAATACTAACTCTAACCCAAACACTAAACCTAACCCTAAACCTTATCCTAAATGTAAAACTAATCCTAACAGTTATCTTAACCCTAACCCTAACACTAATACTAAATATAACTCAAATCCAAACACTAACCCTAACCTTACCCTAAAGTCAATACTAACCTTAACAGGAGCAGAAGGAGGAAGGAAAGGAGGAGGAGTCAGAATCTTCTCTTATTTAGTGTGGAAATGCTATATCAGGGCCTCTGATTATAAGGGGTACTAGTCAGTTTCCAAACCCGCCAATTATGATTGGCATAACTATAAAGAAAATTATAACAAATGCATGTGCCATAACAATGACATTGTAGATTTGATCATCACCTAATAGAGCTCTGGGTTGATTAGTAGGCTATGCTCTGTTCCTACTATTCAGCCCAGATTAGTAGGCTAAGCTCTGTTCCTACTATTCCAGTTCAAGTGCCAAATAGAAGGTAAAGTGTTCCAATATCTTTATGATTACTTGAGAAGAATCAATGGTTGAATGAACATAGGTAGGTGGTAAAATGGCTGAATAAGCATTAAAGACAGAGATTGAGTCCTCTTTTTACCTAGCCCTGAGGTGAATAAGCATATTGAATTGCAAATTCAAAGGAGCAGCTTAAACTCTGCAGGGAGGGGAGGACACTTCTTCCACCTTTTTTATTTTACAGCGGAAAAAGTAGATTGGAGCCATTTGAATAAGGCATTTAGCTGTTAACAAAAGTTTTATGGGTTTAAATCTCATGGGTCTAGGTGAAAGGGCTTAAAGTAATTTGTTTGCATTCAATTGAAGTAAGATAAAGTCTTGCAGTCCTTAGTACAGGAAGGGGCACTAGCTTAGGGCTTTGAAGGCCCTTGGTCTTAGTTAACTTTAATTCCTAGTTCAGGGATGAAAGGTGGGGTATTAATGGTAGGGAGAGGGTGTAAATAATAACAAAATTTTGTAGAAAGGGGATCAGTTTCATATTTTCAAAATGTCACTTTATTTTGGTATTATTAAATGATGGGAATAGGGTTAGGGATGTGGAGTAAATAAGTCATGTGTAGAAATATAAATTTAGGAGTGCTAATATTGCTATTAGTGTGGAGAAAATAAAGTTATTGTTTGAAATAATTTATTTGAGAATAATTCATTTTGGGACAATCCCTGTTATAGGGGGCAGTCCCCCTAGTGATATTAGTACAATTAAAATTGTAGATGTTAGAAGGGGAAATTTGTTTAGTAAGTTTGATAGGGAAAGGGTAGAAGTTTTTTTGTGGTACTGGAGAAGTATAAGTATATGAATGGTAAGCATAATTAGGTTGAATATCGTTAAAGTTGGTTGTATTTGCTATCATTCATCCTATATGGGAAATTGATGAGTATGCTAAGATCTTTCTTAGTTGGGTTTAGTTAAGACCCCTTCAGCCTCCTAGTATAATTGATAGGGTTCCTATAAATAATATGAGAGTGGGATTTATGGAAGATGTGATTTGGTATACAATAGAGATTGGGGCAATTTTTTGTTATGTTAGCAGAATTAGGCCTGATTTAAGTGGGATTCCTTGGGTAACTTCTGGTACTCATAGATGAAATGGGATAAGTCCTATTTTTATTGAAAGTGCAATTGTAAATATAAATGATGAAATTTGATTGTATTAGTTGGACAGGGTTCATTGTCCTGAGTCTATGAAGTTAATTATTGTGCCTATTAATAAGATCATTGATGCGGTGGCTTGAATTAGGAAATATTTGCACCCAGCTTCTGTGGATCGAGGATTTTCTTTATCAATTAAGTTAGGGATAATTGCTAGCATACTTATTTCTAGGCCTACTCAGGTTAAAAGTCAATGTGAACTAAAAAGTGTAATTATAGTTCCAGAAAAGAGAGTGAGGTAGATTGTGGAGAAAGTTAGGGGATTTATTAGTACAGGAAGGATATAAACCTTATTAGAAAATTCCTGCCTCTTTATGGAAAGGTAAATTTCACTGATTAAAAGTAAGAGACAGTTAAACCCTCATCAAGCCATTCATACTAGTCCGTACTTAAGGAACAAGTGATTATGCTACTTTTTCACAGTAGCATACCGTGACCATTGAACATATGTCACTGGGCAGGCAGAGCCTCTACAACTATCTATGCTAGAGGTGATGTTTTGGCAAACAGGCGGGGTTAGCATTTCCTGAGTTCCTTTTACTTTTTTAATCTTTCCCTTAGTGCAGACCAGGGTTCGGTTAACAGTGTTGTTAATAATGGTTTTGCAGTTTATTTAATATTACGGTGTTGTTAACTATCAGTGAGTTATTCCATCTGATATAAGTTTATGCAGAAAGAATGTTTTCTTGTTACTCATTTTAACGTAATTTCTTCTATTAGGAAAATAAATTAGTCTGGTGTTGGTTACGTAGATTATTGAGAGTTAGCTATTCAGTTTTGATAGTTAGGTTAAGCTTTAATGCTTTTTTAATTGATGGCTGATTTTAGGCCAACTATGGAGGCTAGTAGGTTTACTCTCTAATTAAGGTTTATTTCTTAACTATAAAGAGCTGTCCCTCTTTAGATTAACATTTAAATTTACATTTGGCTTCCTTGTGATTCAGGTAAATTTAAAGTAGAACTAAAATTCTAATCTAGACAACCAGCTATTACCAGGCTCGGTAGGCTTTTCACCTCTACTTATAAGTCGTTCCACTATTTTGCACCATAGATGGATGGGCTCTTATTGGCTGCTCATAAGTAGCTTGTCTGATTTTGGGGTGTTTGGCTTAAATTCTTGTTGTCAAGCATTTTCTGGTTAAATCATTATGCAAAAGGTAAAAGTGTTAGTCTTTACTTTTTTTATACTATAAATTTTTCTTTCACCTTTCCCTTACGGTACTGTCTCTATAGCTCCTAATATAAATTTCTATCTCCTATACTTTATTTTAGGTAAATGTTTTATTTATTAAATGAACTGTATTTTAGTGGGAGGGGGTTCTGGGCTAGCATTATTTCAAAATGTTCATAGCAGATGAAATCTCCTGAGGGTAAGCTGGGTGCTTTAGCTAATAAGCTACATTTTGGTTATACCAAACACATTATCCAGTATGTTTACCTTGTTACGACTTATCTCTTCTTATATAATTTTGATTTAATGGATTATGCATAGGGTTATGTGAAAATATATTTAACGAGAGTGACGGGCTGTGTGTGTATGCTTTATTGCTCGATTCAGTTAAGCTTACACCTTGACCTAACGTATTAATGTAGAATTTTCCTGCTTACTGTAAGACATTACTGTAAGATCTTGCTGAAGATGGCGGTATATAGGCTGATAATTGCTAAAGGTGGTGAGGTGTATTGGGGTTTATCGATTATAGAACAGGCTCCTCTAGAAGGATGTAAAGCACAGCCAAGTCCTTTGAGTTTTAGGCCATTGCTAGCAGTACTCTGGCGAACATTCTTGTTTATTGAATATTTATGTTTAGGGCTAAGCATAGTGGGGTATCTACTCCCAGTGTGGGTCTTAGCTATAATGAATTCAGATAATTTAATATTATTTTCATGTTTGACTTTCATTATTACCAAGACTTTTATGGTTTAGTAATACTTTAATCTTATCTAGCTAGTCTCTTAATCACGCTTTATGCAACGTTTCATTAACTAGGGTTAATCGTGACCGTGGTGGCTGGCACGAAATTTACCAACCCTTATTTAACTTAACATAGTCAACATTTCGTTTATAGGCTTATTTTTATTTACTGCTGTATCCCGTGGGGGTGTGGTGGAGCAAGGCGTTATGAGACACTAGGATGATGAACTTGATGTCTGCAACTTCTGATCAATAATAGATATAGAGGGCATTCTCACTGGGGCAGGGATACTAGCATGTATAATTTAGCTAAAAGCTAATGAAAAGGTCAAGACCAATCCTACGTGTTTATGGTGTATAAAATACCCATCTAAGCATTTTCAGTGATTTGCTTTACTAGTTAAGCTACATTAACATATACACCTTGAAGGACATTGCTTACATAGGGCTTGGTAGACAGAGTAATATGTAAGTATTATTAGGATACAGATAGTGTAGTAGAATTACTTATGGGAACTTATCTAAAATTTATTATAGATTTCAATCTACTGGGGAGGAAGTCAATAATTTTTTAAGCAGATAAGAAGATTGAATAGGTTCAAAAGACAGTTATTGGTTAGACGTTTGTTTTATATTTTGACCTACTGTAGAATTTTTGTTTTAACTTTTTTTTTTGACTATCGAGCATTAAGCCCAACTATGGCACATAGTGATTATACAAGATGAGAATATTGATTAATAAGTCCAGCTACAATTGAATTGAATGGAACGAGGAGTCTGATGGCCAATGGTGAGTCCCTGCATCCCCCCCAAAATAAAACCACTAAAGACATGACAGTGCAGTTATGTTTGATTATTAGTTCAATTAGAATGGAACTGATCCATTGTGATGTCTTATTTAAGAGGAATGAGTGGGCGATTATGCAGTTCATGGCCCTGAGGTAGGAACCAGATGCCAGATAAAGTTCACTATTAGCTACCCCCAAGTTAAAATGAAATCACAGCAAGAAGAGGGACACATAATTGGGCAAGTAGATGGTTTCACGGAGGATGGTAGATTATAAGACAACTGTTGGTGGGGGATAGTCATTTGGAACAAGGAAGATTTATGACATAAATGTGATATATCCCGCTAGCGATATTAATATGCTATGTACTATAAAGTGTTGATATTATGGTAAGCACTGCCAAGTTGACAAGGTGTTATATCAAGTTATAACCTACTGTATTATGTACTATGTGAGTATTATGAATGTGCTCATATGCATGATGAGAGTCTATTAATGTTGATTAAGCATATAATGTCCTATGTACATGGATTAGTAATGGTATTATGTGGGAAAGCACTAATTCACATTCTACATAGAGGGAAACACTAACCCTAACCATAATCTTAAAACTAACAATAACCCCTACCCTAACACTAAATATAACCCTAAACCTAAATCTAACCCTAGAGTAACCTAACCCTAACCCTAACACTACCCTAAACCTAAACCTAAACCTAACAAAAACCCTAACCTTAATACTAACTGAACATAAATCTAACCCTAACCTTAATTTAACCCAAACCTAACCGTAATCCTAACACTAATCTTAACTCTAAATGTAATCCTAACCCTAAAACTAATCTTAATCCTAAACTTTACCCTAATCCTAAAACTAACCCTATTCCTAACCATAACCCTAACCTAATCCTTATCCTAACACTAACTCTAACACAAAGACTAACCCTAAGCCTAACCCTAACACTAAATATAATCCTAACACTAACCCTAACACTAACACTAACCCTAAACCTAAGCCTAACATGAATCTTAATTTTAATCCTAACTTGAACTATAAATCTAACCCTATCACTAATTTAACCCAAACCCTAACACTAATCTTTACACTAACCCTTACGCTAACCGTAACACTTACCCTAAACTTAACCCCAACACTAACCTATACCTAACCCTAAAACTAATTCTAAACCTCATCATAAACTTTATCATAATCCTAACCCTAACCCTAACTGTAACCCCAACACAAACCCTAACTTTAAAGCTAACACTATGCTAAACACTAACCCTAACACTAACCCTAACCCTAACCCTAAATCTAATAATTCTAATATTAACCCGAACTCTAAAACATAATTTTACCCTGAACCTAACCATAACCATAATATTAAACATAATCCTAACCTACCAAAAACCATAAACCTAAACCTATCTCTAACTCTAACAACAACCCTAACCCTAACCATAACACTAACACCACCCCTAACTTTAACTCTAATCCTAACCCTAAACCAAAAACTAACCCAAACCCTAAACCTAACACTAACCCTAACAATAATCCTTAATAATAAGAAAAAGTTTAACCTCCACCCTAATTCTAACTGTAAACTAACCCTAAACCTAACCGTGTCTAACAATAAACCTAAACCTAACTATAACCATAAACCTAACTTTAAATCTAACACTAAACCTAACCTAAACCTAATACTAACCCTAACACTAACACTAATCCTAACCCTACCCCTATCATGAACCCTAACTCACCCAAACCTAACCCTAAACCTAACCCTAAACATAACCCTAATCCTAACCCTAACTGGAACAATAAACATAATCCTAACTTTAACCCTAAGACAAATCTTAGCCCTAAGCCTAACACTAACCCTAACTGTAACCTTAACACTAACCCTAACCCTAAACCTACACTAACATTAATTTTAACCACAACCCTAACCCTAAACCTAAATCTTACCCTAAGCCTTACCCTAAAACTTACCTTAACCCTTACCCTAACCCTAAACCTAACACTAACCCTAACCCTAAACCTAAACCTCATCGTAACCATAACACTAACCCTAAATTTAAAACTAACCCTAATCTTAACCCTATCCCTAACCCTAACTCTAACCCTATCCCTAACGTATCACTAACACTAACCCTAAACCTAACCCTAACCCTAACCGTAACACTAACCCTAACTCTAACCCTACACTAACACTAAGTCTAAGTTTAACACTAACGCAAAAACAAATGCTAAACATAACCATAATTTTAAATGTAAACTTAAATCTAAACCTAAACCTAGCACTAACCTTAACCCTAACCCTAACACGAATCCTAACCATAACCATAAACCTAACACTATTCCTAACCCTAAACCTAACCCTAACACTAACCCTCACCCTAAAACTAATGTTTCCTTAATTCTAACCCCAACCATAAACCTAACACAAACACTAAAGTAAACATTAACCCAAACTATAATCTAACACTAATGCTAACCCTTACCTAACTGTTACTCTAACCCTAACACGAATAATAAACCTAATACTAAACCTAACCCTAATCTAACATTAACCCTAACCCCAGCACTAACATTGTCATTAACCCTAACCCTAAACTTAAAACTAACCCTAATTCCAAAAACAACCCTAACCCTAACCCTAACCCTTACCTAAGCATAACATTAACCCTAAAGTAACAATAATCTTTACCTTAACCTGGACTCTAACCCTAACTCTCATTCTACCCCTAACCCTAAAACTAACAATAAGCCTAACCTTAACTCTAACTTAAACCTAACATTATCCCTAACCTTAACCCTAATATGAACCCTGACCATAAACCTAATGTAACCCTAACCCTATCTCTAACACAAAACCTAACATTAATATTAACCCTATCCTAACACTAACCCAAAACTTAACCCTAATACTAACCTAACACTAACCCTAACTCTAACCCTAAACCAAACACTAATCCTTACCATAAACATAACACTAACCGTAACCCTAACCCTAACCATAAAACTCACCCTAGCTCTAACCTTAAATACAAACCTAACCCTAACAATAACCCTAAATGTAACCCTAACACTAACCCTAAACCTAACTCTAAACCTTACGAAAACACTAATCCTAAACTTAACCCTGACCCTAACTATAACACTAACACTAAGACTAACAGTAAATCTAAATTTAACTGTAAAACAATGCATAATCCTAAACCTAACACAAAACCTAACACTAACCCTAACTCTACCCTAACACTAACCCTAAACCTAACCCTAGCCCTAACACTAAACCTAAACTAACACTAACACTAAACATAACACTAACCCTAACACTGACCCTAACCCTGACCTTAACACTAACCCTAACTCTAATACTAAAACTAACCCAAACCCTAAGCTTAAGCCTAACCATAAATCTAACACTAACAATAATACTATCCCTAACACTAAGCCTAAACCTAAACCTAACCCTAACACTAACTTCAACTCTAAAATTAACTCTAACACTAACGCTAAACCTAATACTAATTCTAACCCTAATACTAACCGTAACACTAACTCTAAGCCAAACCCTAACCCTAAACATAACACTAAATCTAACTTTAACCCTAATCGAAACATTAACCCTATATCTATTCCTAACCATAACACTATTCCTAATCCTAATCCTAAACATAAACAAACACTAACACTAAACCTAACCTTAAATTTAACCCTAACCCTATCCCTAACACTAATTCTAACCCGAACACTACCTCTAACCCTATTTCTAAACCTAAGCTTAAACCTAACCCTAAACCTAACTCTAACCATAACAATAAACCTGACAATAACACTAACCATAAACCTAAACCTAATCCTTACAATAACTTCAACAGTAACCTTAACCCTAACAATAACCCTACAATTAACACTAATGCTAACCCTAATACTAACCATAAGGCTAAACCTAAACCTGATCCAAACACAAAACCTAAATCTAACCCTAATTCTAAAACAAACCCTAACCCTAACCATAAAACTAATGCAAAATCTAATCCAAACCCTAAACCTAACCCTAACACTAAACCAAACCCTAAACCTAACAATCACCCTAACCCTAACCCTTGCATTTAAACTAAATGTAACCCTAAACTGAAACAATAACACTAACCCTGATCTTATCCCTACATTTTACACTAACTCTAACTTTAACCCTAACCCTAACAATATCTCTAAACCTATTCCTAACCCTAACACTATTTCTAACCCTAACCCTTACACTAACACTACAGTAAGCCTAACCAAAACCTAACCCTAACTCTAACACCAACACTAACTCTAATTTTAGCATGAACCTTAATCCTAACCCTAACACTAACAATAATCCTCACCTTACCCTAACCTTAATGCTATACCTAATCCTACTGCTAAAACTAACACGAATCCATAACCCTAAACCTAAAACTAATCCTAACCCTAACCCTAAGCCTAAATCAAACACTAACCCTAACCCCAACCCTAAGTAAACCTAACTCTTTCAATAACCCTACACCAAAGCTACACCAAAACCTAAAAACAACCCTAACCTAAACTTCACCCTAAATTAACCCTAACCCTAAACCTAACCCTAACTCTAATCCTAATCATAATACTAACCCAAAACTTACAACTAAACTTAACCCTAACCCTAAACCCAGCCTAACACTCACCAAAAACCTAAACCTATGAGTAACACTAAATCTAATCATAAACTTTACCCTAACCCTAAACCTTACCTTAACCCTAACCCTAACACTAACACTAACACTAACACTAACCCTAACCCTAATTTTAACATTAACCCTAATACTAACCCTAACCCTAACCTAACCTGAAGCATAAAACAAAACATAACCCTACCCATAATGGTAACCCTAAACATACCATAATTCTAACACTAACCTAACACTTACTTTAATGCTAATCCTAATTCTAAACCTAACCCATACATTAACGCTAACCCTAAAACTAACAATAACCCTAACCCTAAACCTAAACCTCATCGTAACCATAACACTAACCCTAAATTTAAAACTAACCCTAATCTTAACCCTATCCCTAACCCTAACTCTAACCCTATCCCTAACGTATCACTAACACTAACCCTAAACCTAACCCTAACCCTAACCGTAACACTAACCCTAACTCTAACCCTACACTAACACTAAGTCTAAGTTTAACACTAACGCAAAAACAAATGCTAAACATAACCATAATTTTAAATGTAAACTTAAATCTAAACCTAAACCTAGCACTAACCTTAACCCTAACCCTAACACGAATCCTAACCATAACCATAAACCTAACACTATTCCTAACCCTAAACCTAACCCTAACACTAACCCTCACCCTAAAACTAATGTTTCCTTAATTCTAACCCCAACCATAAACCTAACACAAACACTAAAGTAAACATTAACCCAAACTATAATCTAACACTAATGCTAACCCTTACCTAACTGTTACTCTAACCCTAACACGAATAATAAACCTAATACTAAACCTAACCCTAATCTAACATTAACCCTAACCCCAGCACTAACATTGTCATTAACCCTAACCCTAAACTTAAAACTAACCCTAATTCCAAAAACAACCCTAACCCTAACCCTAACCCTTACCTAAGCATAACATTAACCCTAAAGTAACAATAATCTTTACCTTAACCTGGACTCTAACCCTAACTCTCATTCTACCCCTAACCCTAAAACTAACAATAAGCCTAACCTTAACTCTAACTTAAACCTAACATTATCCCTAACCTTAACCCTAATATGAACCCTGACCATAAACCTAATGTAACCCTAACCCTATCTCTAACACAAAACCTAACATTAATATTAACCCTATCCTAACACTAACCCAAAACTTAACCCTAATACTAACCTAACACTAACCCTAACTCTAACCCTAAACCAAACACTAATCCTTACCATAAACATAACACTAACCGTAACCCTAACCCTAACCATAAAACTCACCCTAGCTCTAACCTTAAATACAAACCTAACCCTAACAATAACCCTAAATGTAACCCTAACACTAACCCTAAACCTAACTCTAAACCTTACGAAAACACTAATCCTAAACTTAACCCTGACCCTAACTATAACACTAACACTAAGACTAACAGTAAATCTAAATTTAACTGTAAAACAATGCATAATCCTAAACCTAACACAAAACCTAACACTAACCCTAACTCTACCCTAACACTAACCCTAAACCTAACCCTAGCCCTAACACTAAACCTAAACTAACACTAACACTAAACATAACACTAACCCTAACACTGACCCTAACCCTGACCTTAACACTAACCCTAACTCTAATACTAAAACTAACCCAAACCCTAAGCTTAAGCCTAACCATAAATCTAACACTAACAATAATACTATCCCTAACACTAAGCCTAAACCTAAACCTAACCCTAACACTAACTTCAACTCTAAAATTAACTCTAACACTAACGCTAAACCTAATACTAATTCTAACCCTAATACTAACCGTAACACTAACTCTAAGCCAAACCCTAACCCTAAACATAACACTAAATCTAACTTTAACCCTAATCGAAACATTAACCCTATATCTATTCCTAACCATAACACTATTCCTAATCCTAATCCTAAACATAAACAAACACTAACACTAAACCTAACCTTAAATTTAACCCTAACCCTATCCCTAACACTAATTCTAACCCGAACACTACCTCTAACCCTATTTCTAAACCTAAGCTTAAACCTAACCCTAAACCTAACTCTAACCATAACAATAAACCTGACAATAACACTAACCATAAACCTAAACCTAATCCTTACAATAACTTCAACAGTAACCTTAACCCTAACAATAACCCTACAATTAACACTAATGCTAACCCTAATACTAACCATAAGGCTAAACCTAAACCTGATCCAAACACAAAACCTAAATCTAACCCTAATTCTAAAACAAACCCTAACCCTAACCATAAAACTAATGCAAAATCTAATCCAAACCCTAAACCTAACCCTAACACTAAACCAAACCCTAAACCTAACAATCACCCTAACCCTAACCCTTGCATTTAAACTAAATGTAACCCTAAACTGAAACAATAACACTAACCCTGATCTTATCCCTACATTTTACACTAACTCTAACTTTAACCCTAACCCTAACAATATCTCTAAACCTATTCCTAACCCTAACACTATTTCTAACCCTAACCCTTACACTAACACTACAGTAAGCCTAACCAAAACCTAACCCTAACTCTAACACCAACACTAACTCTAATTTTAGCATGAACCTTAATCCTAACCCTAACACTAACAATAATCCTCACCTTACCCTAACCTTAATGCTATACCTAATCCTACTGCTAAAACTAACACGAATCCATAACCCTAAACCTAAAACTAATCCTAACCCTAACCCTAAGCCTAAATCAAACACTAACCCTAACCCCAACCCTAAGTAAACCTAACTCTTTCAATAACCCTACACCAAAGCTACACCAAAACCTAACAACAACCCTAACCTAAACTTCACCCTAAATTAACCCTAACCCTAAACCTAACCCTAACTCTAATCCTAATCATAATACTAACCCAAAACTTACAACTAAACTTAACCCTAACCCTAAACCCAGCCTAACACTCACCAAAAACCTAAACCTATGAGTAACACTAAATCTAATCATAAACTTTACCCTAACCCTAAACCTTACCTTAACCCTAACCCTAACACTAACACTAACACTAACACTAACACTAACACTAACCCTAACCCTAATTTTAACATTAACCCTAATACTAACCCTAACCCTAACCTAACCTGAAGCATAAAACAAAACATAACCCTACCCATAATGGTAACCCTAAACATACCATAATTCTAACACTAACCTAACACTTACTTTAATGCTAATCCTAATTCTAAACCTAACCCATACATTAACGCTAACCCTAAAACTAACAATAACCCTAACCCTAATCCTAAACCTTACACTAAACTTAACCCTAAATCTAGCACGAACTCTAACCCTAACCCTAACTCTAAACCTAACCCTAACTTTAAACCTAACCATAACACAAACCCTAACCTTAATCCAAAATCTAAAATTAACCATAATCCTAAAGCTAAACCTAACTAGAATTTTAAGAATAACACTAACCGAAACCCTAGCCCTAACCCTTCCCTAACCCTAATAGTAACCCTAACATTAACTTGAAACCTAAACCGAATCCGAACCCTAACCCTATCTTAACCCAAACCCTAAACCTATTTCTAACCCTAAACCTTACATTAAAACTAAACCTAACACTAAATCTGACAGTAACCCTAATCCTAACCCTAACTCTAACACTAAACCTAATTATCATGCTAAACCAAACAGTAACGCTAACCCTAACTGCAACCCTAACACAAATCCTAAGACTAACCCTAAACCTAACTCTAACCCTAACACTAATCCTAACCCTATCTGTAACCCTAACACTAATCCTAAACATAAAACTAACACTAACACTGACCCTAATACGAACCCTAAGCAAAATCCTAACCCTAATACTAACCCTAACCCTAACCTAACCTTAAGCATAAAACAAAACATAACCCTACCCATAACCATAACCCTAAACTTACCGTAATTCTAACACTAACCTAACACCTTAATCCTAACCCTAACTCTAAACCTAACCTATACATTAATGCTAACCCTAAAACTAACAATAACCCTAACCCTAATCCTAAACTTTACACTAAATTTAACCCTAAATCTAACACGAACTCTAACGCTAACCCTAACTCTAAACCTAAACCTAACTTTAAACCTAACCATAACACAAATCCTAATCTTAATCCAAAACCTAAAATTAACCATAATCCTAACTGTA
Organism: Ictidomys tridecemlineatus; assembly: GCF_052094955.1. Taxonomy (NCBI): domain Eukaryota; kingdom Metazoa; phylum Chordata; class Mammalia; order Rodentia; family Sciuridae; genus Ictidomys; species Ictidomys tridecemlineatus. The sequence continues at coordinate 98,251 of NW_027525899.1, forward strand.
AACCTAACCAGAGTTTTAAGGATAATACTAACGTTAACCCTAACCCTAATTCTTCCCTAACCCTAATAGTAACCCTAACATTAACTTGAAACCTAAACCGAACCCTAACCCTAACCCTATCACTAACCGAAACCTATTTCTAACCCTAAACCTTACATTAAAACTAAACCTAAACTAAATCTGACAGAAACCCTAATCCTAACCCTAACTCTAACCCTAAACCTAATTATAATGCTAAACCAAACATTAATGCTAACCCTAACTGCAACCCTAACACAAATCCTAACACTAACCCTAAACCTAACCCCAACCCTAACCTTAATCCTAACCCTAACTGTAACCATAACATTAATCCTAAACATAAAACTAACACTAACACTGACCCTAATACGAACCTTAAGCCAAATCCTAACCATAACCTAAATCTAAACCAAACTCTATTCTTAACATTAACCCTAAAACCAAACCTAGACCCAAACCTAACACTAATCCAAACCCTTCCCCTAACCCTAACTTAACCCTAAACATAATCCTGACACTAAATATAATCCTAACATTCACCCTAACACTAACACTAACTCTAAGTATAACAATAAACCTAAACCTATCCTAACACTGAACCTAACTCTAACACTAACAATAATTCTAAACCTAACACTATCCCTAACACTAACACTAACCCTAATCCTCACTGCAACCCGAACCCTAATCTTAAACCTAACACTAACCATAACATAAATTGTAAACTTAACCCTAAACCTAACCCTAACCTAACCCTAATCCTAACCCTAAATTTATACTAAATTTAACCCTAACACTAACCCTAATCCTAACCTTAACCCAGACACTAACACTAATCCTAACATTAACCCAAACCCTAACCCTAACTCTAACACTACTCCTAACCCTCATCCTAACAAAAACTCTAACCCGAATCCTAAAACAAACCCTAACCCTAACCTTAACCCTAATCTTAACCCTAAATCTAACCCTAAACCTAACCTAACACTAACCCTAACCCTAAACCAAACCCTAACCCTAACTCTAATCTAACTTTAACTCTCATCCTAACTGTTACCCTAAGCTTATATCTAAACCTAACCCTAAAAAGAAACCTAACACAAACCCTAACCCTACCCTAATATGAACCCAAACCTAACCCTAACCCTAACCTAACCCTAACTGTAAACCTAACACGAAACCTTAACTTAACCCTAAACCTAACTCTAAACTTAACCTAACCGTAACCATAACCTAAACCTAAACCTAACACTAAACATAACACTAACTTTAACCCTAAACCTAACACTAAAACTAATCCTAATTCTAAGCCTAAATCAAGAACTAATACTAACCCTAATCCAAACACTAAACATAGCACTAACCCTAACTGCTGAAGTCTGGCTTGGCACAATTCAGGAGCCACTTGTCAAAAGAAACTAACTTTATTTTTAGAATTACAAACGCCAAAAAAAAGAGCTCCTCAGGGAAAAAACCCTCAGAGCCCAACTGCCACCACCGGCTTCCACACGCCTCTCACTCCCACACCAGCCTCCCCACCTCCCAAAATCCTCCTGCTCTTGAGGCCGATTGGCTGGGTTGTGTGGGCAGAGCCAAAGAAGTCCCCCAATGAGCAGCTCCGTGGAGGAGCCAATCAGCTAGATGTTGCTGGGGCCACTGTGAGCCAATCATCTGCTGGCAGTCTGAAGGGCAGGGAAACAGCCCAATGAACATCACTGCAGAGGAGCCAATCAGCTAGATGTTGCTGGGGCCACTGTGAGCCAATCATCAGACGGCAGCTGGAAGTTTGCTGGCAGCTGGAAGTTTGCTGGGGCCCCTTTGGCTGTGGCTCTCAACATCTCCCCCTCTCTGTTTAAACAACAAGCATGTGGCTTAGGGACCGTGCCTGCCTTAGGTTGTCCAATACTACATATGGTCCTTACCCGTCTTCGGATCAGCTGACCTCAGGGAGTCAGCCTCCTGTCTTAGGTTGGTACCATTGTAATTGGATCTTACCCGTCATTGACTACCGGTCCAGTATACAGCCACACCTGTGGAGAGGTCTTTGTACCAGTGTGGGGGGGGTGAGGTTCTTTGCCTCACCTCTGTTGGCCCCCAAATTTTAGCTGAATGATCATGACAAGCAGAAAAGAGGAAGATACACCAAGCCAATTGACGGCTCTTGTCATCAAGAATACGAGCAAAAATACCCCAACACTACCAAAAGTTGATGCACTAACAGATAGTTCACAATTCATACAAGTGAGTTCACAATGCATACAAGTGACACATAGTCTAGGCAAGTTCTGCAAGCAGTTCAGTGATGGCTATTGCAGAAGCTGTAGATTAGTTTTATCTTTGTCTTCACTGGCACTAGGATGAAGCTAGGAATTCTGGCAATAATGGCTAAAAGATATATATCAATTCTATCCAAATGCATATTTTCCATATATGTTTCAATGATTTTTAATGCCTTTCTTGCTTCAGGCGTTAACATTCGGGGTGAATTTGGATCTGATGGACCTTTTAGGATATCAAATAAAGGTCCCAATTCTCCTGTTGGAATAACTAGATAAGGCCTTATCCAATTTATGTCTCCTAATAACTTTTGAAAGTCATTAAGTGATTTGAGTTGATCTACTCGTATTTGAATTTTTGGTGGATGGACCATGGTTGAGGATAATAGAACTCCTAAATAATTAATTGGAAAAATTAATTGTACTTTATCTATTGCTATCTCTAGATTATAATTTTTTAATAAGTTTGTAAGTGTGGCATAACATTCTAGCAATGTGTTTTTAGCTTTGTGTGCTAATAATACATCATCCATGTAATGAAATATTTGTAGTTCAGGATTTTGATTTCTAAGTGGCTGGATTACTTTGTTAACATAAATTTGACACATAGTTGGGCTGTTAGCCATCCCTTGAGGGAGTACTTTCCATTCATATCTCTGATCAGGACCTTCATGATTTAGTGCAGGGATAGTAAATGCAAAATGTGGACTATCTTCAGGATGAATTGGAATTGAAAAAAAAACAATCTTTAATATCTATAACTAAAACATACCAAGTTTTTGGCAAAGCAGACAATTGAGGAATCCCCGATTGAGCAGGTCCCATAATGACCATTTCATTATTAATGGCTCTTAAATCTTGCAATAATCTCCATTTACCTGATTTCTTTTTGATTACAAAAATTGGAGTATTATGGGGAGATACAGAAGGTTGTATATGTCCTTCCGCTAATTGTTGTTTGACCAGATCATGGGCTACTTGTATCTTTTCTTTAGTTAAGGGCCACTGAGGAACCCATACTGGTCTTTCTGATTTCCATGTAATTTTTATTGTCTCAGTGGCCCTTTGTGAAAATCCAACCCATGTCTGTCTGTTCCTTGATTTATTTGTATTGGTGCTGCTATACCTTCTTCTTGTTTTTCTAATCTTTTTCCTTTCCTAAAACCTTGTCTAGCCATAATAGTGGGTGCATTTTGATTGATATTATTTGTTAATGTCAAACCTAATTGATCTAGGACATCTCGTCCCCATAAATTTACGGGAAGATGATCCAATACATATGGCTGTATAGTTCCTTCACATCCTTCAGGATCCTTCCAATCTAATACCATTGCACTTCTATCGGGATTAGTTGCCATTCCTAGGCCTCGAATGTTTGAGTGGCTTGTTGTAATGGCCAATGTTTTGGCCATTCTTGACGAGAGATAATGCTAAGGTCTGCACCTGTATCCAGTAGCCCATTAAATTCATGTCCTTGAATATTTAGTTTTAGCATGGGGCGAGAATTTAAATTTAAAGAAAGCATAGCCCAATCTACACCTGTGGAGCCTAATCTTTTGGAACTTTTTTCTACAGCATGACTGGAAAATTTATCATGTAGGCTTGGTATTATTAGTAACTGTGCTATTCTATCTCCTGGTGAAATTATTGATATACCCTTTGAAGAACTGGCTATAATTTTTTTTCACCTTCATAATCGGAATCAATTATCCCAGGACTTATCAAAAGTCCTTTTAGAGTAGAAGAGCTGTGTCCCAATAATAAGCCTACTGTTCCTTTGTGAAGAGGTCCGTTTACTCCTGTGGGAATGATTTGAACTCCCATCTCTGGAGTTAGTACTGATTTGGCGGAGGCGCAGATGTCCAACCCTGCGCTCCCTCTAGTTTGTCTGATGAGGGATCTGATGTCCTGGGCACTGCCCTGATGGGGTTGCTGGGGTTGCTGGGTTCCTCTAGTGCTCCATATATTTGTGGTTTGGGGCCCCGGAGCATTGGGGCCCCCTGTCCATTTTTTGGCAACGGAGCCCGATGCCTTTGTCCACGATATTGTGGATAAACACCTTGTCCTTTTTCGTTTTTTGATAATGGAGTACCCTTTATGGTGGTTTGAGAACGGCATTCATTAGCCCAATGTCTCCCTCTACGGCATCATGGGCAAATACCTGGTATTCTACTCCTTTGATACCTAGTTTTGTTAAACCCTCCTCCTATGGGGCAATTCCTTTTAAAATGTCCTGTTTGTTCACAATTGTAGCATGTTCTTGGCCTGGAATCTAAAGCCTGTTTTACTGCAGCTGCCACAATTTGCCCTTGTTCATTAATGTCTCTGGCATTTAAAGCCTGTTTTACTGCAGCTGCCATGACTTGCTCTTGTTCATTAATGTCTCTACATAATTTAATATATGTGTTTAAATCTTCCTGTTTCCATGGTCTAATGATATCTCTGCACCAATGATTCGCTTGGTCATAAGCCAGTTGTTTTATTAATGGCATTGCTTGTTCTGTATTTCCAAAAACTCTGGTAGCTGTTTGAATAAGCCTATCTACAAATTCAGCGTAAGGTTCATTAGCTCCTTGTATTATCTTAGATAATTGACCTTGTAAACCTCCATGTCCTTGTAAAGTCTTCCATGCCTTAACTGCATTTACAGCAATTTGTAAATATACCCCAGGATCATATGCAAGTTGTTGCTGCCGATCCTCATAAGGTCCCTTTCCTAACAACATATCTAGATTTCTCTGAGGATAACCAGCTGCTGCATTTCGACTAGCCGTCTCCTTGCAAAATTCCTCATTGGCAACCTTCCATAACAGGTATTGACCTCCAGTTAACACAGCTTTACAAACATTAGCCCAATCTGCTGGCATCATGTTTAAGTTGGTAATGGATTCGACCAAGCTTACAGTGAAGGGTGCTTGAGGACCATAGGTTGTTACAGCCTCTGTTAGCTCTTTCACTGATGTGAAATTTAAACCCTGGTGAATTCGCTGCCCTCCTACCTCAAATACAGGGCATACTTGAGATCCTGTCTCAGGATCCCAACTATCAACTGCGGGGTTTGGGGCTCTCCTAGCATATGGAGCTGGTGCTGTTGATTAGACACTTATGCCCTCTGGTAGAGGTGGTGCTGTTGGTTGGACACTTTCGCTCTGTGATAGAAAAATGTTATTAGCAGTCTCCTGTTGTAACTTTTCCCCTGATGGCTTTTTCTGCTCTAAACTTTCTTCCTCTGTCTCACTAGCTCGAAAGACCTTCTCTTGTACTTGTATCAATATGTCTTCTCCTTCCTCTACCTTTGTCTGAACTGAAGGCTTTGGACTAAGCAAACCAGATATGTACGTCCACAATGGCAATGTGCCAACTGGCAGAGTCCCTGGGTTGTTCTTTTCTATTCTTTTTAAATCTTCACCATGATGGTTCCATTGTGATATATCTAACAACTCCTCCTTAAAAAGCCATGGGCTATATTTTTGTATTATATCAACGTATGCCCTGACTGCTCTTGATTTTACTGGGAAGCCTCCTTCCTCTAACAATTTACTTAACATTCTTTCGGTTTGTTTTTTACTAATTGCTGATCCCGTATTTCTACTATAATACAACCCAGCAAGATAACAGCAAAAAAAACCGAGACAGAATCCAATAAAAATGGAACCACACAAAATCATTATATCAGCCTTTCTATCCTCCTGACATGGAACCTGACATATGCATCCGTCCTTTCTCCCTATCTGTTCCTCAGACGCAAATAGTTTTTCCTCAAATGTGAGCGGTTTTTCTTCCCACTCACTCATCTCCAGGGACAGGCAAGTTAAAACAAAAATGAAGCAAAACAAAAGAGTAAACTTAGAATGGCTACCCATCCTCTCGCCCTGCCCTCAGGGGCGGGCAGTTTACTTACCCTCAGTCGCTCCCCGTGCGAGCCACCAAATGCCCAAGTCTGGCTTGGCACAATTTAGGAGCCACTTGTCAAAAGAAACTAACTTTATTTTTAGAACTACAAACGCCAAACAAAAGAGCTCCTCAGGGAAAAAACCCTCAGAGCCCAACTGCCACCACCGGCTTCCACACGCCCCTCACTCCCACACCAGCCTCCCCACCTTCCACAATCATCCTGCTCTTGAGGCCGATTGGCTGGGTTGTGTGGGCAGAGCCAAAGAAGTCCCCCAATGAGCAGCTCCATGGAGGAGCCAATCAGCTAGATGTTGCTGGGGCCACTGTGAGCCAACCATCTGCTGGCAGTCTAAAGGGCAGGAAAACAGCCCAATGAACATCACCGCAGAGGAGCCAATCATTTAGATGTTGCTGTTGCCACTGTGAGCCAATCATCAGCCGGCAGCTGGAAGTTTGCTGGGGCCCCTTTGGCTGTAGCTCTCAACACCTAACCCTTTCACTTACACTAACACTAAACATGAACCTAACACGAACCCTAACGCTAACCATAATCATAACCCTAATTCTAACCTTAATCCTGTTCTTAATCCTAACTTTAATCCTAACACAAACCCTAAAAAAAACCATATTCCTAACCCTAACTTAGCCCTAACCCTAATCTTTACCTAATCCTAACACTAACTGTAACACTAACCAAAACACTAAAACTAAACCTGACCCTAATGGTAACCCTAAACATAATCCTAACTTTATCTCTAACCATAATCCTAAACCTAACACTAACCCTAATTTTAACTCTAACCCTAACCCAAAAACTAACACTATACATAACACTAACCCTAACACTAACACTAACCCTACCCTTAAACCTAACACTAAACCTAACAGTAACCCGAACCTTAACTCTAACCATAATCAAACCATAACCCTAAACCTAAATATAATACAAATCCTAAACCTAACCATAACCCTAACACAAAACATAACCTTAACCATAACACTACCACTAACACTATCCCTAAACCTAACCTTAAACCTAACCCTGAAACTAACTGTAAACCTAACTGGAAACCTAACCCTAACCCAAACCCTAACACTAACCCTAACCCAAACTTAAACCTTACTCTAACCTTAATCCAAACCCTACCACTAACTCTGAACCTAGCCCTAACCCTTACTCTAACAGAAAACCTAATCCTAACCCTAAACTAACACTAAACTTAACTCTAACTCTAACACTGACACGAAGCCCACCAACACCTATACCTAATCCTAAACCTAACACTAACACTAACCCTAAACATAATTCTAACACTAATTCTAACCCTAACTGTAACATTGCCCCTAACTCTAACACTATCCTGAACCCTAAACCTAATCCTAACCAAAACACTAAGACTAACCCTAATCTTAAACCTAAATGTAACACTAACCCTAACTATAATTCTAAACATAACTCTAATCCTAACCTTACACTAACCCTAACCCTTACTCTAGATCTCACCCAAAACCTAACCTATTTCTAACACAATCACTAACCCCAACCTAACACAAATCCTAAACCTAACTCTAACCCTAAGCGAAACACTAATCCTATCCCTAACCCTAACACTAACCCAAAACTTACACCTAAACCTAACACTAAACCTAGCCCTAACCCTAACACAAACCAAAATCTAACCCTAAATGTAACCCTAACACAAACCGACAAACTAACCCTAAACCTAACACAAAACTAAAACCTAACCCTGACCTTAACACAAATCATAACCAAAACAACAACCCTACTCAACCTAACCTTAACCCTAACCCATACCTAATCCTAACCCTAACCCTAACCCTTACCCTAACCCTAATCCTATCCCTATTTTTTTAAGAGAGAGTGAGAGAGAGGGGGAGAGAGAGAGAATTTTTTTTAATATTTATTTTTGAGTTTTCAGCTGACACAACATCTTTGTTTGTATGTGGTGCTGAGGATCGAACCCAGGCCGCATGCATGCCAGGCGAGCGTGCTACCACTTGACCCACATCCCCAGCCCCCTATCCCTATCTTAAACCTAACACTAAACTTTATCTCAACCCTAACCCGAACCATAACCCTAACAGTAACACTAACCCTAACACTAAACCTAAACCTACACCTAACCCAAAAAATAACTCTAACACTAAACCTACTATAACACTAACACTAAACTCAACCATAACCATAACATGAACCCTAACCCTAACACTAATCTTAAACCTTAACCTAACCCTAATTCTCACCCTAACACTATCCATAACTCTAACATAGTTACCTAGTGTAACACTAACACTAACATTAATTATAACCCTAAATCTAACAAAAACCCAACCCTAACTCTAACCCTTACAGAAACCCTAACCCAAACCCTAAAACAAACCCTAAAACTTACATGAACCCTAACACTATAACAAACCCTAAACCTAATCCTAACCCTAAACCTAACACTAAGACTAAACCTAATCCTATCCCTAACCCTTATTTTAACACTATCACTAACACTAATCCTAACCCTACATTTAACCATAACCCTGCCCCTACCCGAACACTAACCATAACCCTAACCCTAACCCTTAGCCTAGACCTGTTCTTAAACCTAAAACTAATCCTAACTCAAACCTTAACTTAAATCTAAAACTAATCCAACTGTGACCCTAACTGTAACCCTAACCCAAAACATAATCCTAACCTTCAAACTAACACAAACCATAACCTTAAACCTAACACTAACCCAAAAACTAACACTAACACTAACCTTAATTTTAACACTTAAACTAACCCTAACCCAATCCCTATCCGTTAACCTCACCTTAATTCTAAAACTAACTCTAAACCTAACACTAACTAGTACCCTAACAATAACCCTAATCCTTACCTAATACTAACCCTAAACCTAACATTAAACCTATCATTATCCCTAACCCTAAACATAACAGTAAACCTAACTTTAACCCTTAACCCTAACACTAACACTATCCCTAATTCTAACCCTAATCATAACATTAACGCTAACCCTACCTTTAATTTTAAACCTAACGCTAACCCTAACCTTAACTCTAACCCTAATATAAATGTAACCCTAACCCTAACCCTAACCCAAACCCTAAACCTAACTCTCAACCTAACACAAACCATAACCCTAACCCTAACACTGACCATAACAGAAACCCTAATCCTAACTCTAATCTCAACTCTTAAACTAAACTTAAACCTAATTCTAACCCTAACCTCATCCCTAACACTGATCCTCACCCTAATTCTAAAACTAACCCTGAACCTAACTCTAACCAGTACCCTAGCAATAACCCTAACCCTTACCTAATACTACCCCTAAACCTAACCCTAAACTATCAATAGCGTTAAATGTAACCTTAACCCTCAAACTAACACTAACCCTAACTTAAACACTAACCCTAACTCTAACACTAACACTAACACTAACCTTAATCCTTACCCTAAGCCTAACTAAACCCTAAATCTACACTTAACCCTAACACTAACCCCAACACTAACCTTAACTCAAATCATAATCCAACCATACCCCTAAACCTAACCCTAAAACAAATCCTTTCCCTAAACCTAACCCCAACACATACCATATCCTGAATTCTAACCCTAAACCAATCCCTAAAACTAACCCTAACCGTTACTCTTACCCTAACACTAAACCTAACCCTAAGCCTAACCCTATCCCTAACTCTAACCCTATTCCGAACCCTAAGCCTATTCCTAACCCTAAGCCTAACCCTTACACTAACTCTATCCCTAACACTAACCCTAACACTAATTCTAACAGTAAATTTAACCATAAACCTAACACTTACCCTAACACTAACCCTAACCATAAAACTTGCATTAACCCTATCCCTAACCCTAACCATAACCGTAAAACTAAACTTACCCCTAAACCTAACTCCAATACATAACCCTAAGACAAACCCTAACCCTAAGCCTAAACCTAATAAAAACACTAACCCTAACACTACCACTAACACTAAAAGTAACCCTAATCCTATAGTTAAATCTAAAACTCACCCTAAACATAACCCTAAACATAACCCTAACATTTATCTTAACCCTAATTCCAACCCTAATTTTAACACCGTAACACTAACCGTAAACCTAATACTCACCCTAACACTAACCCTAACCCTAACACTAACACTAACCCTAAAACTATCCCTAACCCTATTGCTAACCCTAACCCTAATAATAACCTTAATTTTTACCCTAACCCTAACATTAACAGTAAACCTAAAGCTAAACAAAACCATAAACCTTACCGTCATCCTATGTATTACTCTAAACCAACACTAACCATAATCCTAATACAAACTCTAACACTAAACCTAACATTAATTCCTAGCTATAACCTAATCTTAATGGTAATCCTATCCGTAGCCCTATCTCTAATCCTAACATTAACAATTAGGCTAAACATAAACCAAACCCTAACACTAACCCTATATCTAACTATAAACCTAAACATAAAAATAATCCTAACCCTAACCCTAAACTTCACCCTAAACCTAACTCTAAATCTAACACAAATCCTAATCCTAACACTAACACTAACCCTAATTCTAACCCTAAACTAACCTTAACCCTAACCCTAAAACTAACTTTAACCCTAACCCTAACTCTAACCCTAACACTAACTCTAACACTAACCCTACCCCTTAACCTAAATCTAACCCTAAAATAAACCACTAAACCTAACCCTAACCCTAACCTAACACTAACCATAACTCTAACCCTAACCCGAATCCTAACCATAACAAAACCCTATCCCTATCAGGAACCCTACCACAAACCCTAATCCTAAAGGTAACCTTAACCCTAACACTAACTCTAACCCTAATATAAATCCTAACACAAACCCTAACCCTAAAACTAACACTAACCCTAATTCTAACCCTAAACTAACCTTAACCCTAACCCTAAAACTAACTTTAACCATAACCCTAACTCTAACCCTAACACTAACTCTAACACTAACCCTACCCTTTACCATAAATCTAACCCTAAGAAAAACCACTAAACCTAACCCTAACCCTAACCTAACACTAACCATAACTCTAACCCTAACCCGAATCTTAACCATAACAAAACCCTATCCCTATAAGGAACCCTACCACAAACCCTAATCCTAAATGTAATCTTAATCCTAACACTAACTCTAACCCTAATATAAATCCTAACACTAACCCTAACTCTAACCCTAAACATAAACCAAACCCTAAACTTAACATTAAACTTAACCCTAACCCTAACCCTAACTCTAACACTAAACCTAACCCTAACCCTTACAAAAAACATAAACCTTACCCTAACTCGAACACTAATCCTAACCCTAAACCAAAACCTAACACTAACCCTGAAACTAAACCTAACAGCAACCATAAACATAACACAAACAATAACTCTAACCCTAACTCTAACCTTAACACTAAACATATCACTAACCTTTAACCTAACCTTAATCCTAACACTAATCCTAACTCTAACCTTAACCCAAACACTAACTCTAAATCTAAACTTAACCGTAACCTTAATCCTAACACTAACACTAACCCTAACACTAATCCTAACACTAATGCTAACTCTAACCCAATGCTAACCCGAACACTAACCATAAACCTAACCCTAACTCTAACCCTAAAACTAAACCTAACCCTAATCTGCACCTGATCCTTAACCCTAACACTAACCACAACCCTTACACCAATCCTTACAGTATCCCCAACACTAACACTAACACTAAACCTAACCCAAACTCGAAACCTAACCATAACAATAAAACTAACCCTAACTCTAACACTCACCCTAACCCTAACTCTAAACAAAACAGTAACCCTAACACTAACCCTAACTGTAACACTAATCCTAAACCTAAATCAAACCCTAATATAAATCCTAACCCTAATCCTAATCCTAAACAAAACATAATTTGTAATGCTAAACATAACCCTAACCCTATCCTATCCCTAAGCCTAATACTACCCTATTCCTACCCCTATACCTAACCCTACCCTAATGCTAAAATTAAACTTAATCCTAACTCTAAAGCTAACACTAACACTAACCCTAAACCTAACCATAAATCTAACCCTAACACAACCCTTATCTTAACCTAACACTAACCCTAACCATAACACTAAAACTAACCTTAATCCTAACCCTAACACTAACTCTAAACATAAATCTAATCCTAACACAAATCATAACACTAACACCCTAGCCTTACCCTAACGCTAACACTAACCCTAACCCTAATCCTAACAGTAACTGTAAACCTAATTGAAACCCCAACCCTAACACTAACCATAACCCTAAAACTAAATCTAAATCTAACCCTAACCCTAACCATAAAACTAACTGTAACCATCAGCAGAACTTAAACCGAAAAATTACTCTAACATTAACCCTAACCAAACCCAAACACTAATTCTAAACCTTACTCTAACACTAACCTTATCCATAACCCTAACCCTAACTCTAACTCTAACACAACCCCTAACCCTATCCCTAACCTACCACTCACCCTAAACTAAACCCTAACACTAACTGTAACCCAAAAACTAACTCGAATCTTAACCCTAAAAATCATCATAACCCTAACACTAAATTTAACCTGTACCAGAAAATTAACATTAACAATATCCCTAACCCTAACCCTCACACTAAAACTCACCTGAACTCTAATCCAAAAAGCTAACACTAACTCTATCCATAACCCTAACAGTAATACTAACCCTAACCCTAACACTAACTCTAGTCCTAATCATATTCGTAAACTTAAAACTAACCCAAACCATAACGGTAACAGAAAACCTAATCCTAACCCTAAATCTAAAACTAGCATTAATCCTAACATTAACACTAACCCTAACAATAACACTAACACTAAATAAAAAAAAAAAACCCTAACTCTAACCCTAACCCTAACCTAAACTTAACCCTAAATTGACCCTAATCCTAACCTAAAAATAACACTAACCCTAAACCTAACACAAACCCTAACCTTAACCATAACCCTACATAACCCTAACCCTAACGCTAATTTAGCCCTAACCCTAACCTTAACCATAACTCTATCCCTAACCCTAAAACTTACTTTAACCATAAACCTAACTTAATTTCCAACACTAACCCTAAATCTAACTCTAAATCTTACCCTGAAACAAAACCTTACCATAACCCTAAATCTAACCCTAACAATAACCATAACCCTAACTCAAATTTTAACCTTGACCCCAACACTAATTCTAACCATCAAAGTAACCCTAACTCCAACCCTAAATCTAACCTAGTCGTAACCCTAACACTAACCCTAAACCTAGCAATAAACCTATCACTAATGTTAACCCTAACCCTAAACATAACACTAACCCTAACATTAAACGTAACACTAACCCTAACACAAACCGTAACCCTAACCCTACCTGTAACTGTAACCCTAACCCTAAGACTAAAAAAATCCCTAACGCAAACCATAACCCAAAACATAACCGAACCCTAAACCTAACTCTTACCTAACCCTCACGCTAAACCTAACCCTATCAATAACACTAACACTAAACCTAACCCGAATCTTAACACAAACCCTAACCTCAACCCTAACATTATTACTAACCCTAAACCTAAACCTAACACTAACCCTAAACCTAATCTAACCTTAATACTATTGATAACCATAACCCTAACCATAAATCTAATCCTAACACAATCCTGAACCTAACACTGAACCTAATGCATACCCTAAACCTAACACTAAAATTAACCTCTACACTAATCCTAAACCTAACCATAACCATAATCTAAACCTAATATTGTACATAACCCTAACCTTAAACCTAAACCTAACCTTAACACAACCCTTAACCTAACCCTAAACCTAAAACAAGCCCTAAACCTAACCCTAAGAGTAATCTTAACCCTAAACCTAACACTGATTCTAAAACTAACCTTAACCATTACCCTTACCTTTACACTTCCACTAACCCTGACACTAAACATAACCTTATCCCTTGACCTAACCCTAAACCTAACCCTATTCCTAACCCTAACACTAAACCTAACCATAACCCTAACTCTAAACTTAATCCTAACACAACTCTGAAACCTAACTCAAACCCTAACCCTAACCCTAACACTAACCTTTACACTAACCCTAAAACTAACCATAACCCTAAATCTAAACCTGATCCTGTACAAATCCCTAACCCTAACCCTAAACTTAAACCTAACACAACAGTTTAACCTAACACTAAACCTAATACAAACCCTAACCCTAACCCTAACACTAACCTTAACACTAAACATAATTCTAACCCTAACCCTAAATCGTGCACTAACACTAACCTTAACACTAAACTTTACCTTACACAAAACCTAATGCTAATTTTAACCTTAACCCTAACCCTAAAACTAACCCTATCCCTAACACTAACCATAACTCTAAACCTAAGTGTAATCCTAAACCTAACCTTAAAACTTACCCTAATATTAACCTTAAAACTAACCAAAACATAAATCCTAACCCTAACCCTAATCCCAACAATAACCCTAACACTAACCCTAACCCTATCCATAACACTAACCTCAACACTAATCCTAATGCAAACCAAAACACTGACACTAACACTAACCCTAATCCTAACCCTAACCCTAACCCTAAGACGAATTCTAATTCCAATCCTAACCCTAACCTAACCCTAACTGTAACCCTAACACTAACACAAACCCTAATGTAAACACCAACCCTAAAACTTACCTTAACCCTACTCCTAACTCTAACACTAAACCTAAGCCTAACCTAAACCCCAAACCTAAACTTTAACTTAAATCTAACCCTAACCTGAAAAATAAGTCTAACCCTAAACCTAAAAGTAAATCTAACCCTAGCACTAACCCTACACCTAACTCTAACCCTAAACCTAACACTAACACTTACACTAACCTAATCCTAAAACTAACCCTAATGGTAAAAGTAACCCTAACACTAACACTATCTCTAACCCTAATCCTAATTCCAACCCTTTTTCTATCTGTAACCCTAATCTTAACCCCACTCCTTACCCTAACACAAAACCTAACCCTAAACATAACTATAACCCTAACTCAAACCCTAAAGCTAATTCTAACCATACTTGTAACCTGAAACTTAACCCTAATCTGAACCCTAACCCTATCACTAACCATCATCCTAACACAAACCCTACACCTAACTAGAATCCTAACCCTAACCTAACCCTAATCCTAATCCTAACCTATACCTAACCCTAAGCCTAACCCACACTAACTAAAATTAAACTTAACCCTAACTCAAACCCTAAATCTAACACTAAACCTAACCCTAAATCTAACCCTAACAGAAATCCTTACACTAACCTAACCCTCACCCTAAATCTAACCCTAAAACTAACCTTAACACTAACCCAAACCCCAATTTAAATGTAAACCTAACACAAACCCTAAACCTAACACTAATTTTAACCTTCCCTAATGCTAACCATAACCCTTATTGTAGCCCAAATCCCAATTGTAACCCTAAAACTAATGCTAACACTAATATTAAACCTAACACAAACACTTATCCTAACCCTAACCCTAAGCCCTAACTCTAAACTTACCCTAACCCTAACTCTATATTAACCCCAGCACTTATCCTAACCCAAGCCTCATACTAACACTAAACCTAACCCTATGACTAAACCTAAGCCTAACACGATCTCTAATCCTAACCTAAGCCTAACACTAACCCTAACACTAACCCTAAACCAAACCCTATCACTAACACTAATCCCAAACCTAACCCTACTCGAACCCTAACAATAACAGTGACTTCAATCCTAAACCTAAACAGAACCCAAACCCTAACTTTTAAAATAACCCTAACCCTAATCCTAACAGTAAAATTCACCCTAACTCTAACTCAAAATGCAAACTTAACCCTAATCCTAATCCTAACATAAAACCTAACTCTAACCCTAAACCTAAACCTAACACAGTAACACTAACCGTAAACCTAAAACTTACCCTAAGCCTAACCCTAACCTTAACCTTAATACTAACCCTATCACTAAACCTAAACCTAACCCTAATGCTAACCCTAACACTAAACCTATCCCTAATCCTAACTCTAAACATAACAGTAACCCTAAACTTAACCCTAACACTAACATTAATCATAAACTTAACAATCACACTAATACTAACCCAAACAAACCGTAACTCTTACCCTAATCCAACCTAACCCCAAGCATAACACGAACCCTATCCAAACCGTATCACTAACACTAATTCTAACCAAAACCATAATCCTACCCTTAAACCTAAACTAACACTCAACCTACCGCTAACCCTAAAACAAAACATAACCCTAACCATAACACTAAAACTAATGCCAAAACTTACATTAACCCTAACTCTAAACCTAACACTAACCATAAACTTAATTGTAACTGTAACTCTAACTTTAAACCTAAACCTAACACAAATTGTAAGTCTTACCTAATTTTAACTATAACAAAAAAACTAACCCTAAACCTAACACTAAACCTAACTTGAACCCTAACTTTACACTAACCATACCCTAAGACAAAACCTAACACTAAACCTAAACCTAACGGTAACCCTAATACTAACTCTAACCCTATCCCTAAACCTAACACTAACACTAACCCTAACCCAAACACTAACACACCAAACCTAAATCTTACCATAACCTTAACACTCAAGCTAAACCTAAACCTAACATGAATCCTAACCCTAACTCTAACATTAACCCTAAATCTAACCCTAATGTTAACCCTAACACTAACCATAACCCTAAACAAAACCTAATACTTACACTAAACCTAACCAAAACCCTAACACTAACCTTAAACTTAACCTGAACAATAACACTAACCATAAATCTAAACCTAATGCTAATTCTAACCATAATCCCAACCCTAAATCTAATCCTTACCCTAACACAAGAACTAAAACTAATCATAACTTAATCCTAACCCTATCCCTAACCCTAACATTAACACTAACCCAAACCCTAACTCAACCAATAACCCTAAACCTAAACCTAACCCTAATAATAACCCTAACCCTAACGATAACACTAACTTTAACCATAACCCTAAACATAATTCTAAACGTAAACCTAACCCTAATCCTAACATTAACACTAACACAAAACCTAAATTTAACCATAATCCTAAAGCTAACACTAAATCTAACCCTAACCTAACATTAACACCTAACCGTATCCCTAACATTAACACTAATACTAACTGTAAACCTAAATCTAACACTAACCCTAGACCTAAACCTAACCCTAACCATAACACTAATTCTAACATTAACTCTAAATATTTCACTAACCCTAGCACTACCCTTAACCCTAACCCAAAACCTGACACAAACACTAACACCAAACTTAAACCTAACCCTAACTATAAAACTCAAACTAAACCTAACCCTAACATAAACCCTAACCCTGACCATAAAAATAACCCTAACCCTAACAGTAACACTAACCCTAAACTATTCATAAACCTAACCCTAAAACTAACCATATCCATAACCCTAACCCTAACACTAAACCTAACACTAACTCTAACACAAAGTTTAACACCACAATAACAATAACCCAAACCATAATTTTAACTGTAACTTTAGCCCTAACCCTAATCCTAACACTAACCTTAACTCAAATCCTAACCCTAATCCTAACACTAACCCTAACACTAACCTGTAGCCTAACACTAAACCTAAAACTAACTCAAACATTAACCTTAACCCTAACTCTAACCATAACCATAACACTAATCCTAAATCTAATGCTAACCCTAATACTAACCCTAAACATATTACTAAACTTATTACAATACCTAACCCTAACCCTAACCCTAACACTAACCAAAACCTTAACCCTAACATTAATTTTAACTCTAACTCTAACCCTAACAATATGTTGAACCTTAAACCTAACCCCATCACTAATTCTAACCCTAACTCTAACCCTAAAACTAACCCTAAACCTAACACAAAACCTAAACCTAACACTAACCTTAACACTAAAATGAACCATCACACTAACCCTAGCAGAAAATCTAACACTAACCCTAACCCTAACCATAAGTCTAACCTTAACACTAACACTAATCCTATCACTAACCCTAATCCTAAATGTAACCTTAAAACTAACACTAAACCTAATCTTAAACCTAACACAAACATTAACCCAAACCCTAACACAAAACCTAACCCTAAACTTAACACCCAAAATAACCCTAACAGTAACCATAAACCTAACCCTAATTTTAATTTTAACCCTAAATTTAACTATAACACTAAACCTAACACAAACCCTAACACTAACCCTAACCCTAACACTAAACTTAAAGCAAACCCTAACACTAACTCTAACCCTAAACCTAACTCTAAACCTAACACTAAACCAAACCCTAAACCTTAATTTAACCCTAAACTTGACGCTATCAAAGCCACTAACACTAACCATAACCATAACACTAACCATAATATTGAAACCAAACATAACCCTAACACTAACCCTAACACTCATCCATATAATAACACTAAAATTAAAACTAACACTAAACCTAACCATAATTCTAACCCTAACACTAACACTAAACCTAATTTTAAGGCTAACCATAACAGCAATCCTTTCCCTAAACCTAATGCTAAACATAACACTAACAATGACAATAACCCTAACCCTAACACAAAAAGTAAACATATCCATAACCCTAACATTGTTGCTAACCTTCAACCTAACCTGAACACTAAAACTAATCCTAAATTTAACCCTAACACTAACCCTATCACGAACCCTAACCCTAACCCTATTCTAACACTAATCTTAAATCTAATCCTAACCCTAACACTAACTCTAATACAAACCTTACCCTAACACTAATACTAACTCTAACCCAACCCTAAACCTAAACCTAAAAATAACCCTAACACTAACCATAACGCTAACCTATCACTAACACTAACCCAGTTCTAACCCTAATTTTACCTCTGAACCTATCCTACAACTTATTGTACCCCTAAACCTAACCATAAACCTAACCCGAACACTAACTCTAACCCTGTCCATAATTCGAACCCTAACACTAGCCCTAACTCTAACCCTAAACTTAACATTAACCCTATCACTAACACTAACCCTAATCTCAACTGTAACCCTAACACTAATACTAACCTTAACACTAACCTTAACAAAAACTCTAACCCTAAACATAACACTAACTCTAACCTAACCATAACCCTAAACCTAACTCTAACCCTAACCTAACCCTAATCCTAAACCTAAGCCTAACCCTAAATATAAAACTAACCCTAACACTAATCCTATCCTTAACCCTAATACTAACAGTAACCCTAACCCTAACACAAACCCCAACACTAACGTTATCACTAACCCTAACCATAACTTTAACCAAAAGCCTAACGCTAACACTAACCTAAACCCTACCCTAAATCAAACAGTAAACATAATCCTAAACCTTACCTAAACCTAAGCCTTACCATAATTCGAACAATAAACCTAAACCTAAACCTAACAATAACCCTAATGCTAACACCAAACCTAACCTTAATCATAAGCCTAACATTAACAGTAACCCAATACGTAAAAATAAACCTAAAAGTAACCATAACCCTAAGCCTAACCCTAACTATAACACTAACCATATCCTTAATTTAACACTAAATATAACATTAACCCTAACCCTAATTTTAACCTAACCATAATCCTAACACTAACAATAACAGAAACCCCAACATTAACCCTAACACTAACATGACCCAATTCTAACCCTAATGGTAAAACTAACCCTAACACTAATCCTAATGAAAACCCTAACACTAACCCTAACCCTAAACCTAATCCTACCCTTAACCTCACCTAAAACTAATCCTAACTCTAATACTAACCCTAACCCTAAACCTAACACTAACACTAACTCTAAACCTAACCCTAACCATAACCATAAATCAAATCCTATCTGTAACCCTAACACTAACCCTAACACTAACCTTAACATAAATCCTAACCTTAAACCTAAAAACTCTAAGCTAAACCTAACACTAAACCTAACACTATCCATAACCCTAAATCCAACACTAACTTTAAAACTAACCCTAATCCTTACCATACACCCAACAATAATCCTAACCCTAACCCTATCTCTAACCCTTAGGCTAACACTAATCATAACCCTAAATCTAACACTAACACAAACCCTAAAGCTACCCATAACACTAACCATAAATCTAACTCTAACACTTACTCTAAACCTATCACTAACCTTAACAATATACTTAACCATAACCAGAACAATAACCCAAAGAATAACACCAAACTTAAACCTAGCACTATACCTAACACTCTGGCTAAACCTAACCCTAACATATACCCTAATCCTAACTCTAACACAAACCCTAACCATAAACTTAATTCTAACCCTAACCCTAAATTTTTCTAACCCTAACCCTAACCATAACTCTAGCAGTAATCATGAACCCAACCCTAACACTTACCCTAAATAACTCTAATGCAAAGTTAAACTAACACTAACATTAACCCTAATCCAAACCCTAATCCTAACTGTAACCCTAGCCCTAACCCTAACCGAAACTCTAATCCTAACTCAAACTCTAACCATAGACCTAACACCAACCCAACCCTAACCCATACCTATAACTAACACAAACAATAACAATAACCCTAAACCCAACCCTAACCATAACCATAACACTAACCCTAAACATAACCATAACCCTAACACTAATCCTAAACATATTCCTAAACCTAACACTATACCAAACCCCAAGCCTAACATTAATTCTAACCTTAAACCTAGTATTAATCCTAACTCTAACTCTAACTCTAACACTATGATAAAACTCAACCCTAGCCCTAACACTAACCCTAACCCTAATCCTAACACTAACCCTAAACCTAACACTAACCCTAACACTAACATAAACCCTAATTCTATCCCTAACAATAACCCTAAACTTAACCGTGACACTAACACTTATACTAACCCTAAATCAATCCCTAACACTAACATTAATTTTAACACTAACCCTGATCCTAATAATAACCCTAACACTAACACTAACTATAATTCTAACACTAAAACAAACCCAAACCCAAACCTGAACAACAACCCTAACCCTAAATCTAACCCCAACTCTAATCCTAACACTAACCCTAAACCTAACCCTAATCCTAAGCATAACGTTAAACCTAACAATAACCCTAATCCTAACAAAAATTGTAACACTAACCCTAACCCTAACCCTAACCTTAACCCCAAACCCTAATGCTAACATTAACACAAACCCTGTCCATAAAGCTAAACATAACAAAAACCTAACGCTAACTCTTAACCTAATCCTAAAACTTACCCTAACCCGAACACTAACAATAACTCTAATGTTAACCATAACACTAAACCTAAGACAAAACCTAAACCTAACCATAACCCTAAATGTAACACTAACCCTAACCTTATCACTAACCCTAATACTAAACCTAATGCTAATCCTAACACTTAACCTAATTCAAATTCTAAACTAACCCTAACGCTAACCCTAACACTCACCCTAACACTAACCCCGGCTCTACATATAACACTAACACTAACCCTAACATTAAACCTCTCCCTAACACTAACAATATTGCAACCCAAACCCTAATTCTAACTGTAACACTAACCCTAACCCTACCTTTAAAACTAACATGAACTGTAACCCTAAACCTAACACTAAAACTAACCTAACACTAAACCTATCATTAATCCTCAACCTGAAGCTCACCCTACAACCAACCCTAAACCTAACCCTAACACTAACCCTAACCTTAACCCTAATCCTACCAGTAAACCTAACTTAAAGTTACTATAAACAACCTTAACACAAACCCTACCCCTAAACTTAACCCTAACCCTAACCTAAACCAAAGCCTTAATCTAACACAAAACTAACCCTAACCTGAACACTAACCCTAACTCTAATTTTAACCATAACACTAAACCGAAGAGAAACCTAACTAACCATAACCCTAAACCTAACACTAACCCTAACCCTATCATTAAACCTAAAACTAACCCCAATCCTAACGCTAATGGTATAACTAACTATAACCCTAATCCTAAAACAAACCCTAAATTTAACCATAACCTTAACCCTAACATAAACAATAACCCTAAACCTAACACTAAATCTAACTCTTACCCTAAACCTAACACTATCATTAAACTTAATAATAACCCTAACACCGAACCTAACCCTTATCATAGGCCTAACCGTAACACTAACCCTAAGCCTAACCCTAAACCTTGCACTAACACTAACCCTAACAAAAAACCTAACCCTAACCCTAACAAAAAAACCTAACCCTAACCTTTTCTCTTAAACTAAACCTAAACCTAACTCTAACCATAAAAATAACCGTAACCCTTAAACAAAATCTAATGCTAACCATAACCCTAACCCAACCAAACCATAACCCTGACCCTAACCTTATCCCTTATTCTAACCATAACCTTAAAAGAACTTAAGGCTAAATCTAATGTAAACCTTAACACTAACCCTACCCCAAACCTAAACTTAAACCTAACTCAAATCTAACACTTACCCTCACTCTAACCTGAATCCTAAAAGTAACTGCAACCCTAAATAACACCTTAATCCTCACCCAAAGAGAAACCCTAATCCTAAGGCTTACCCAACCCTAACACTAACCCTAAATCTAACTGTAACCCTAACCCTAAGACTAACCCTAACCCTAACACTAACCCTAAACCTAACAGTAACTCTAAACCTAACACTAACCCTAACCCTAACATTAACACTAACCCCATTTCTAACCCTATCACTAACACTAACCTTAAACATATCTCTAAACCTATCACTAAGCCTAACCATAAACCTAACTCTAACACTAACAGTAACCATAATTCTCACCCTAACCTAACAGTTACACTACCCCTAACCCTAAACCTAACCCTAAATCTAAACATAACACTAAACCTAAACCTAACACTAAACCTAAACAGAACCCGAACCCTAACACTAACCCTCACCCTATTGCCTATCATTAACATTAAACTTATTCCTAATGCTAATGTTATCCATAACCCTAACCCTAACACTAACCCAATTACTAACACTAACCCTAACCCTAAACCTAACCCTAACCCTAAACCTAACACTCATCCTAACCATAACCCTAACACGAACCCTAAACTTAACCCAACCCTAACCCTAAAGCTAGCCCTTAATATAACTCTAAACCTAAACCTAACCATAAAACTAACCCTAACACTAAGTCTAACCCTAACCCTAATCCAAACTGTAAGCCTAAACTTAATAATAATCCTAAGTCAACACTAAGCCTGAAATTAACCCTAACCCTATCACTAACACTAACCCTAATCCTAATGGTAACCAAAAACCTATCACTAAACCTAACCATAAACCTACCTGTAACACTAAATATTACTCTAACCCTAAACTTAACATGAACACTAACCCTAACCCTAACACTAACACTAACCCTAAAACTAACCCTAAAAATAAAACTCACCCTAAAACTTAACCTAACTCTAACCCTAACCCTAATGCTAACCCTAACACTAATTCTAAACCTAACCCCAACACTAACCCTAAATCTAACACTAACCCTAACCCTACACATAACCGTAACCGTAACCCTAAACCTAACCCTAACACTAGCCCTAACCCTAACCCTAACACAAACCCTAACCCAAACCAAAACCCTAACCTTAACCCTT
Organism: Ictidomys tridecemlineatus; assembly: GCF_052094955.1. NCBI lineage: Eukaryota > Metazoa > Chordata > Mammalia > Rodentia > Sciuridae > Ictidomys > Ictidomys tridecemlineatus. The sequence continues at coordinate 122,304 of NW_027525899.1, forward strand.
AGCAAACTGTAACCATAAACCTAACACTAACCTTAATGCAAACCTAATTAGAAACCTTACCCTGTCACTAATCCTAACCGTAACCCTAAACCTAACATTAACTCTAATCCTAACCCTAACACTAAACCTAAACCTATCATTAATTATAACACTAAACCTAACCCTAAACTTAAACCTAACACTAACCCTAACTCTAACCCTAAACCTTTATCTAACCATAAACCTATCTGTAATTCTAACCCTAACCCTAACCCTTACATAAATTTTAACCCTAACCCTATCACTAATCCTAACTTTAAAACTAAAGCTAACACTAACCCTAACCCTATCCATAACCCTAACACTAAAGCTAACCCTAACACTAATCCTTACCTTGAACCTAAAGCTAACCCTAACACTAACCTTAACCCTAACAATAACCCAAATGCTAAACATCACCCTAACCCTAATACTAACCCAAACACTTACAATAACCCTAACCACAACCCTCACAAAATCTTTAACCCTAACACTAACCTTAACGCTAATGCTAACACTAACACTCAATCTAACACTAAACCTAAAACTAAACCTTACCCAAACCCTAACTCTAATCGTAACACTAAACCTAATACTAGCCCTAACCATAACTATAACCTTAACCCTCACTCTAACCATAATGGTAAACTTAACACAAACCCTTATCTAAGTGCCAAACTAACACTAACCCTGATCCTACACCAAACAGAAACTCTAACCCTAACCTAAACCTAACAAAACCTAACACTAACCCCTTCCCTAACACTAACACTTAACCTAAACCTAACCTTAACACTAACCCTCACCCTAAACCTAAACCTAACTCTATCTCTAACACTAACCCTAACCCTAACTCTAAATTTATTCCTAACCCTAATCCTTACAATAATCCTAAATTTAAACCTAATTCTAATTAAAAACCTAACATTAAACCTAAACCTAACCCTAACTTTAACACTAATACTAACTCCAAACCTCAACCTAACCCTAAACATAACCCTAACACTAACACTAAACCTAATACAACATGTAACCCTAAAACTAACACTAACCCTAACCCTAACCCTAACTGTAAATATAACTGTAACAGTAACAGTAACCCAGTCTAACACTAAGGATAACCCTACCCTAATTCTAACCCAAAAACTAAACCTTAAACCATCCTAATCATAACCCTAACACTAACCCTAACCTTTACCCTAAAACTAAACCTATTTCTAACCCTAAACCTAATATAATCTGAAACCAAAAGCCTAACCCAAACCCTAACCAAACCCTAACAAAAACCCTTAAACTAACTCTAAACCTAAGCCTAACCCTAACCTCAAACCTAAACTTTACCCTAACATTAATCCTAATGATAACCCTAATATTAATCCTAATGATAACCCCATCCCTAATCCTAAAACTAAACCTAACCCCAATTCTAATACTAACCCGAACCCTAGCCCTAAAACCTAATCCTAAACATAACAGTAAGCCTAATGCTAACCCTAACCATAACACTAACCCTAACCCTAATCCTAACCCTGATCCTAATTGTAACCCTAAACCAAATGCTACGTCTAACACTAACCCTAAACCTAAACCTAACACTAACCGTAAACCTCTCACAAAAACCCTAACCTAAAACTAACATAAACCTAACACTAAACTTATTTCTCAACCTAACCGTAACCCTAAGACTAATCCTAACTCAAACCCTAAAAGAATGCAAAACCTAACTCTAACCCTAACTTTAACAATAATTCTAACCCTAAACCTAACCATAAACCTAAACCTATCACTAACCCTAACCCTAAACGTAACCATAAACCTAAAACTATCACTAACCCTAACCCTAACCTAACCAGAAACCTAAAACTTACCCTTACCCAAAACCTATCTCTACCCTAAATCTAACTCAAACACTAAACTTAAACCTAACCCTAACCCTAAAATTAAACCTAACACTAACCATAACATTTCCCCAACACTTAACCTAACCCTAACAATAACCATTACCCTAACCCTAACACTAACACTGACCCTAACCCTAACCCTCACACGAACATTAACCATAACACTAACGCTCACTCTAAAACTAACCCTAATCCTATACCTCACCCTAAGTATAAGACTAAGCCTAACACTAACCCTGAACACAAACTTAACACTAAACCTAATCATAGCCCTAATCTTAAACCTAATCCTAAACATAACCCTAAACTTATTTATAGCCCTAAAGCTAACCCTAACACTAACCTATCTCTAAACCTAACCCTAAGCCTAACACTAATCCTAAAACTAACCCTATCCCTCAACCTAACCCTACCCGTATTCCTAAACTTAAACCTAACCTTAAACCTAACTCCAACCCTAACCTAACCCTAACCTTAAAGCTAACCCAAACACTAACACTAACCTAACCCTAAACCAAAACATAAAGCTAACACTAACTTTAACTCTAGCACTAACCCTAAACCTAAACCTAACATTAACCATAACACTAACCCTAACATTAACCTTAAGCATAACCCTAACTCTAAAACTTACCATTACCCTAAACTTAACCATATCCCTAACCCTAAACCTAATCCTTATCCTAACACTAATCCTAAGGATAATCCTATGCCTAAGACTTATCCTGAACCTAACAATCCCCTAATCCTAACCATATCCTTTAACCTAACCCTTACCCAACCCTAAACCTAATCCTAAAACTAACCCTAACACTCACCGTAACACTAACAGAAAACATAAACCTAAGTAATCAAATATTAACATAAGCCCTCTCCCTATCTGTAGCCTTAACAGTAATCCCAACCCTAAGTCTAATCCTAAACCTAAAATCAAGTATAACACTAATCTTAATCCTAAAGCTAACCATATCATTTACCCTAACCCTAACCCTAAAGCTAACCCTTACCCTAAAACTAAACCTAACCCTATTTCTAACCATAACACTAATCTTAATACTAACCCTAACCATAAACCTATCCCTAACCCTAATCTTTTCTCCTACACTAACCATAACGTATACACTAAAACTAACTCTAAACTTAACCCTATCACTAAGCCTAAACCTAACCCCAATCTTTACACCACACTAACACTAACCTAAATCTAACTCTATTTCTAACACCAACAGTATACCTAAGCTTAATCCAATGTCTAAGAGTAACCTTAAACCTTACCCTCAAACTAACACTATCACTAAACCTAATTCTAACACAAACCGTAAAGCTAAATCTAACCATAACACTTTAACTAACCCTACCCCTAAACCTAACACTTACCCTAAACCTACCCCTAAACTTAACCCTAATCCTAACCATAACCCTAACACTAAAATTTACCCTAACACAAATTCGAAGCCTAACCCTAACCCTAAACTAACAATCACCCTAACCCTAACCCTAAACCTAATACTAATCCTCACAGTAAATCTAAACCTAAACCTAATTCTAAAACTAACCCAAACCCTAGCTCTAATCCTAACACAAAAATTAAACATAATCCTAAATGAAACAATAACCCTAAACCAAAACCTAACTCTAACATTAACTCTAACCTTATCCCAAACACTAACCCTAAGCCAAACCTTAACTCTAAAACTAACTCTTATAATAAACCTAAATTTTATTTTAATACTAACCCTAACCCTAACTCTAACCCTAACCCTAACACTAAACCTAACCTTAACTCTCACACTAACTCTAATTCTAACCCCAAACCTAACCCTAAACCTAACATTAAACCCAAACGTAACTATAACACTAAACCTTATCTTAAACCTAAAGTTAACAGTAACCCTAAAACTATCCCTAATCAAACCCTAACCCAAACCATAATCCTTACCCTAACTTTAACACTAACCCCAACCAAACTCTAAATTGAACCCTGACACTGACCCTAACCCTAACCCTAATTCTAAACATAACAATAACAATAAGCCTAACATAAAACTAAACATTACCCTAACCTTAACCCTAACTCTAACGCTAACACCATCCCTAATGCTAAACTAAACCTGAAACTAATACTAATCCAAAAACTAAAGTTAAACCTAACTCTAAACATAAACCAAACAATAATCCTAATTCTAACCCCAAAACTAAAAATAACACTATCACTAACACTAAACCCTAACACTAAACCTTATCCTAACCCCAACCCTAAATCTCACAAAAATCCAAATACTAACCCTAACTCTAACCATAACACTAACCCTAATTATGAATGTAACAGTAATCGTAATCCTAACCCTAACCATAACCATAACACATACCTTAACCCTAACCTAACCCTAACCCTAACCCTAAGCCTAACACTAACCCTAACTCAAACCATAGCCAATAAAGTAAACCAAACTAAGCCTAACCCTTACCATAACACAAACCCTAATCCTAAACTTAACACTAATGCTAACACTAACACTGATCCTAATTCTAATGGTAACCCTAACACAAACCATAACCCTTACCCTAAATCTGACACTGAACTTAACTCTAACTGTAACCCTAAACCTAAACCTAATCCTAACACTAACCATAATGATAACCCTAATCCTAACCCTTAGCCAATAATTAACCTTAACCCTAATCCTATCCCTAATACTAACTCTAAATCTAACCATAACACTAACATTAAACCTAACACTACCCCTAACACTATCTCTAAGCTAACGTTAACACTAACCTTAACACTAACTCTAAACTTAAACCTAATGCTAATACTAACTCTATCACTAACCCTAACCCTAACCCTAAAATTTAATTTATTCCTAAACACAACCTGAACTCTACCAGTAACCCTAACACTAAATCTAAACCTAATTCTAACACTAACTTTCAACCTAAACCAAAACACAACAATAAGCGTACCCTAATCCTATCTATAACCCTAAACTTAACAATAAACCTAAGACTAAACCTAACCCTAACACTAACACTGAACCTAACCCTAATACTAAACCTAAACTTAAAACTAATCCTTAAAGTAATTGTAATCCTAACACTAACCCTTACCCTAACATTATGATTAACCCTGTCACTAAACATAAAACTAAACATACCCCTAATACAAAACCAAACACTAAGCCTAAACCTAAACCTAACTCATACCATAACCTTAAACCTAAACCTAACACCAACACTAACTCTACCCATAACCACAATAAACCTAACCCTATCCTAAACCTAACCATGACCATATAGATAAAACTTACACTAATCCTAACCCTACCAAAACACTATCCCTACTACAAAACCTATCCCAAACCTACTGCTCACCCTAACCCTAAAAAGAAGGCTAATTCTAATTCTAATCCTATCCGCCATCTTAACCCTAACCCTAAACATAACACAAACCCTAACCCTAACCTAAACCAAACAATAACTCTAATCCTAACTCTAACAGTAAACCTAATTTTAACCTTAACTCGAACCCAAACACTTAACTAACCCTAACACTTATCCAAACCTTAACCCTAACCATCACCATAAAATTAACCCTACCCCTAACTCTAACCCTACCCTAAATCTAACCCTAATATTAACATTAACTCTAAACCTAACCCCAAACCTAACCCTAACCCTACATTTACCCTAAACCTAACCCTAAGACTAACCCTAACCCTCAATATAACACTAATCTAAATCCTAAACGTAATCATACCCAATGTCCTAACACAAACAATAATCCTAACCTTAACCCTGAACCTAACCCTAAAACTAATCCTAACATTAAGGCAAACACTAACCCTAACACTAAACCTAACCCTAATCCTGAAACTAACCTTAAACCTAACCCTAACCTTAAGCCGAACACTAACCCTACACTAAACCTAACCCTAATCCTGAACCTAACACTAAACCTAATGCTAACCCTAACTGTAACACTAATTCTAACCCTAAACCTAAACCTAATCCTAAACCTAAACCAAAAGCTACCTCTAACCCTTAAACTAACCCTAACACTAATTTTAACACTAAGTATCACACTAACCCTAACCCAAATCCTAAAACTAACAATAAACTTATACCTAACCCTAACACTAACAATAACTTTAATTCAAACTCTAACATAACCTAACCATAACCCTAAGTTTGACAACTATCCTCAACCCTAAACCCAACCATAAGCCTAAAACTATCACTAACACAATCCCTTACCCTATCCCTAAACCTAGAACCTATCCTTATCCTAAAAATCTCCCTACCCTAACTCTAACCATAATGCTAACCATAACCTTAAACCTAACCCTATAACTAAACCTAACACTAAACATAATCGTAACAATAATCCTTACCCTAACCCTAACTCTAACCTAAACCTAACCCTAACACTAACTCTATCTCTAAATCTAACCATAACCTTAACACTAACCCTAACCTTTATGCTAAATATAATTTAAAACCTAACATTAAAACTAACACTAAACATAATGCTAACCCCAAACCTAACACTAACAATTACACTAAACATAACACTAACCCATTACATAACCTAAACCCTGACCCTATCCCTAACTGTAACTTAACAATAACCCTAAACCTAAACCTAACACTTACCATAACACTAACACAAACCCTAACCAAAACCCTAAATTTAACAGTAACCTTAATCTTATCCATGACTCTAACCCTAACACTAACATAACCCTAAGAGTAATCCCTACACTAACACAAAACCTACCCTAAACCTAACGCTACACTAAACCTAACTCTACTTCTAAACATAACTCTAACATTAACCCTAAACTTTCTCCTAAACCTAACCCTAAACCTAATACTCAACCTAATGCTAAGCCAAAATTTAACACTAAAAATTACTGTAACTCTAACACTAAACCTAACACTAAACATAACCTTAACCTGAACCCTAAACTTATCTTAAGACTAACCCTAATTCTAATCGTATGCAAAACCCTGACCTTAAATCTAACCCTAACAAAAAACCTAAACCAAATCTAACCCTAACTCTAACTCAATCCCTAAAACTAAACCTAACCCTAACACTAAACTTAACCCTAAACCTAACCCTAACCCTAAACCTAACCCTAACCCTAACCCTAACACTTATCCAAACCTAAACCTATACATAATCCTAAACCTAACACTACCCTAACCTTAACCCCAAAATTAAATCCTACCCTAACAATAACACTACCCGAACCATAACACTAAAACTAATCCTAACAATAATTTTAAAAAATAAACTTAATTTTATTTTAAGTCTAAGCCTAACCCTGACCTTAACTCTAACCCTAAAACTAACCCCAACTCTAACACTAATGGTGATCCTAACCCTAAACTTAACATTAAGCATAACCTTCTCATGAACCCTAACACTAACCCTAAAATAAAACCAAATTCAATCCTAAACCTAACCCTTAACCTAACCCTAAAACTAAACCTAACACTAACCCTAACCAAAACACTAACCCTAACCCTAACCATTACCCAAACCCTAACCCTAACCCTCATCCTAACACTAACCCTAACATTAAAAATAACCCTAAAATTAACCCTATTTGTAAACATAACCAAAACTCTAACACTAACACTAACCCTAACTTAACCCTAACTCTAACTTAACCATAATCCCAATCCTAAACCTAATTGTAATTCTAATTCTTTTTTCCATAACCCTAATGCTAACACCTACCCTAATCCTAAACCTAATAGTTATATTAACTGTAATACTAACATTAAACCTATCCCTAAACCTAACACTACCGATAACACTAACACTAACCCTAACTCTAAATTTAAACTTAACACTAATCCTAATGCTAACCCTAACCCTAACCCTATTCTTAACACTAAAAATAACCCTAAACCTTATCCTAACCCATATTCCAAACCTCACCCAAACCTCACCCTAACACTAACACTACCCCTATCAAAACCTAATCAAATGCTATCCCTAACCCTTATCTTTACCCTAATTCTAAAGGCAATTCTAATGCAAAATCTAACCCTCACCCAAACTTTAACTTACAGTAACCCAATCCTAAATTTTACCCTAACCTTAACTCTATACTAACCCTAACCCTTAACCTAACACTAATTCTAAACCAAATACTAAACTTAACCATTACCCTAAATGTAACGCTAAGACTGCCCCTAACCCTAACCCTAACACAAAACCTAACCCTAATTCTAATCCTAAACCTAACTTTATTCCTTTCCCTAATTTCAAACATAACCCTAACACAAACCATGATGCTAACAATAACCCTTAACCTAACATTAACCCTAAACTTTGCTCTAATCCTAACCCTAAAACTAACCCTAACCATAACTCTAACCCTAACACTCACCCTACCCTAACATTAACTCTAACTCTAATTTTAAATCTAAACCTAACCCCAACCCTAAACCTAACTCTAACACAAAAACTAACCCTAATCATAACACTAACACTAACTCTTACGTAGAAATAAACGTAACCATAACACTAACGCTAAAACTAACTCTAACCCTAACCCTAACCCTAAACCTAACACTAACCCTATTCATGAACTTAACCTAACCCTATTCTTAACTGTAACGTTAAAATAAACCAAACCCTAACCCTAATATGAACACTAACCCAAATTTTAAACCTAACCCTAACTTTCAAACTAATCCTAATCATACTCGTAATCCTAACACTAGCTCGAACACTAACTCTAACCATGAAACTAAACCTTACACTAAACATAACTCTACCCTAGCCCTAAAACTAAAAATTACCCGAACCTTAATTTTAACCCTAACCCTAACCCTACCGTTATTCTAAAACAAACCTTACCCTAACTTTAACTCTAACCCTATCCATAAATTAATTCTAAGTGAAACCCTAACCCTCATTTTTTCAGCTACTTCAACCCTAAACCTAAGCCTAACACATACCCTAATCAAAATTTAACACTAACCCTAACCTTAAACCTAAAAATAAACAGAAGCCCAACCCTAATCCTAACACTAACCCTAAAAGTAACCCTAAACCTTAAACTAACCATAACCAAAAACTTCGACTACCACTACACCTAACATTAATCCTAGCCATAAACCTAAACCAAAATCTAACCCTAACACTAACCCTGAGCCTAGTCCTAACCCTAAACCTAAAACTAACACTAAACCTAAACCTAACCCTAACACTAACACTAACCAAAAACCTAACTCTAAAACTAATCCTAACACTAACCTTGACCCTAACCGTAATTCTAACACTAACACTATCAAAACACTAATCCTAACCCCAACTCAAACCCTTATTTTAACCCTAACCCAAACCCTCACACTATCCCTAATGCTAATCTAAACCTGAAACTAATACTAACCATAACACTAAACCTATCTCTAAACCTAACCCTAAAATAACCCTAACCCCAACACAAACCTTAACACTAACCCTACCACTAACAATATCCCTAACCCTAACCTAATTCTAACCCCAACTGTAACTCTCACACTAACCCTAGCACTTACCCTAACTCTAACTGTGACTCTAACCCTGTTTTACCATAACTCTGAACGTAACCCTAGTCGTAAACCTAATCCTACCCAAAAAATTAACATTATCCGAACCCTAAGACAATCCCTAACCCTAACCTACTGTTAACACTAACCCTAAGACAAACACTAACCATTACTCCAACCATACACCTAAAACGTACACTATACCAAAGCTAAGCCAAATCTTCACCCTAACACTAACCCTAAAACTAACCCTAACCCTAAATTTAACCCTAACACTAACACTAACACAAACCCTTAACCTAATACTAACATTGACCCTAACACTAACCCAACCCTAAACCTAACTCTGAAACTAACACTATCTCTAAACCTAACCTAACCCTAAACCTAATACTAATTCTAAATATATCCCTAAACCTAAACCTTACTCAAACCCAAACCCTAACCCTATCTATATCTCGAATCTTAACCCTAAACTGAAAACTAATCCTAACCCAAATCTTAACCCTAATACAAACTCTAAACCTAACCCTAACCCTATCACTAACACTAACATTATTCCTAACCCTAACCCTAACACTAACACTAACCATAACACTAACCCTAAACCTAAACCTAACACTAACCCTAATCCTAAACCTAACACTAACCCTAACCCTAACACTAACACTAATCATTAACCTAAATCTAAATCTTTACATAACCCTAACCCTAAAACTAACCCTAATTCTAACACTAACCATAACACTAACCTTAACACTAAATTAATCCTAGAACTAATACTAACCCTAACCCTAACACTAACACTAACACTAAACTTATTTCTAAACCCAAACTGATATCTATCACTTACCCTAATACTAATCCTAACATTAACCCTAACACTAACCTTAAACTTAATCCTAAACCTAACCCTAATGGTACCCTAATCCTGTAAATAACCCTAACCGCAACAATAACCTTAAGACTAAACCTAACCCTAACCTTAACCACAACAATAACCCTAATTCTAAACCTAACCCTAATGCTAACCCTAAATTTAACCCTAATCTATACACTAATTCTAACTTTATCCCTAACCCTAACCCTAACACTATGCTTCACTTTAACACTAAACATAAACTTAAACCTAAACCTAAACCAAAAACCTAACACTAACCCTATTTCTAACCATAAACCTAAACCTAACCCTAAACCTAACACTAAACCTAACTCTACCCATAACCACAACAATAAAACTAACCCTATCCACAACCCTAACCATAACCCTAACACTAATTGTAACACTAATTAAAACCCTAACCCTAAACCACATTTAACTGTAAAACTAACCACAACCCTTACCCTACTCTAGCCCTAACACTAACACTAACCCTAAGCCTAAACCTAACAGTAAACCAAACCATAACACTCATCCTAAACATAACACTAACCCTAACCCTCACTCTAACCTTAAACCTAACAATAAACTAACCTAAACACTAACCCTAAGCCTAAACCTAACACTAAACCAAACCATAACACTCATCCTAAACATAACACCAACCCTAACCCTCACTCTAACCTTAAGCCTAACAATAAACTAACCTTAAGACTAACCCTAAACCTATCTTTAATCGTAACCTTAACACTAAACCTAAACCTAACCCTAATCTTAAAATTAATCCAAATCCTAAACTTAACCCTAAACCTATCACTAAACCTAACCCCAACCATAACGCTAAACCTAATACTAAACCTCATCCTAACCCTAACTCTATTCCTAAAACTAACCCTAACACCAAACCTAAACCTAACACTAAGCATAAATCTAACTCTAACCAGGCCTTAACATTAACCTTAAACTTAACCATAAACCTAAACCTAACACTAAACCTAATGCTAAAACTAACCCTTACACTAACACTAAATCGACTCTAAACCTTCCACCAACACTAAACTTAACTGTAATAAAAACCCTAACACTAACTCTGACCTTAACCCTAACTATAACACTAATCCTAAACCTAAGCCAAAGAATAACCCTAAACCAAATCTTAATCCTATAGTAACTCAAAACTCAATCCTACCCTTAACACTAAAACTAAACCTAATACTATCCCTAATCGTAAAACTAAGACTAACCCTAACACTAACCCACCCTCTAACCCTAAACATAACACTAAACTTATTCCTAAACCCAACCCAAACTCTACCACTATCTGTAACACTACCCAACCCTAAATAGAACACTAACCCTAACCCTAATCCTAAATCTAAGCCTAACCATACCCTATTCCTATCCATAATTCTAATCCTAAAAATAATACTAAGACTAAAACTAAACCTAACCCTAATCCTAACACTAACCCTAAACCTAACCCTTACCCTAACACTAAACTTAATCTATACACTAATGCTAACTTTAACCCTAACCCTAACCGTAAACCTAACACTATGCTTAACCCTAATATGAAACGTAAACCTAAACATAACTCTAACCCAAAATCTAACACTAACCCTAAACCTAACCCTAGCACTAACCTTGACCCTAACCCTAACCCTGAACATAAAACTAACCCTAAGCCTACCCATATCCAAAACAGTAAACTTAACCCTAACCTTAACTTTAAAGAAAACTCTTACCCTAAAACTAAAGTAAACCCTTTCCCAAACCCTAAGTTTAACACTAAACCTAACTCTAACACTAACCTTAACCCTAACACTAAACCTAATGCTAAACCTAACTCTAAAACTAACCCTTACCCTCAACTTAACCCTAACCATAATATTAACCCTAACATTAACTCTAACACTAAACCTAAATGTAAAACTAACCCTTACTCTAAACTTAAACCTAACCCTAACACTAAAACTAATAGTAAACCTAACCCTATTTCTAACCATTACAATAACCCAAATTTAACCTTTAACCCTAATCTTATCTAACCTTAACCCCTAACACTAAACCTAAACCTAGCCATAATTTTAAACCTAATGCTAAAACTAATCTTAACTGTAACTCTAATTTTATCTACATTCCTAAGCCTAAAGCTAACCCTAAAACAAACCCTATCCCTAACCTAACTCTAAACCTAACTCTAACCCTAACAATAACCCTAGCCCTAACACTAACCCTATCACTAATGCAAATTTAAACCTAAATCTAACCCTAAACATAAAACTAACACTTACCGTTACAGTATCCCAACATTTACTATAATCCTAACAATTAACCTAACATTAAACCTAACTCTAATACTAACCCTAACCCTAAAACTTACCCTAACACTCACCCTAACACAAACCCTAATTCTATCCCTCTCTAACCTAATTCTAAACCTAACACTAAATCTAAACCTAACTCTAAGCCTAACACTATCTCTAAGCATAAACTTTACCCTCACCTAAACCTAACCCTAACCCTAATCCTATCACTAACCCAAACCCTAAACATAACCCTAACCCTAACCCTGAAACTAAACTTTAATGCTAATAGTAACCCTAAACCTAACCTTATCCCTATTCCTAAACTTACCCTAAACCTAATACTAATTCTAACCCCAACCCTAAGACTAAACCTAACCCTAACCCTAACACTAACATTTACCCTTACCAAAACTCTTTTCTAACCCTGATCCTAACACTAACCCTAACACTAAACCTAAGCCTACACCTAGCCCTAACAGTCACACTCACCGTAACCCTAACCCTAACCTTAACCCTAATACTAAACCTAACTCTAACTCTAACCCTAACACTAACCAAAACATTAAACCTAACTGCAACACTAACCCTAAACCTAACACTAAACCTAACCGTAACCGTAACCCTAACCCTGAACTTATTCCTAACTGTAAATTTAACCCTAAGCCTAAACCTAACCCTAACCCCAACGCTAAAACTAACCTAAATCCTATTCCAAACACTAAGTTTAACACTAAACCTAACCCTAAACATAATCTTAAACCTAATACTAACCCTAGTGCTAAACCTAACTCTAAAAGTAACCCTTACCATAAAATTAACCTTACCCCTAACCTTAACCCTAACACTAACCCTAACACTAAACATAACTCTAAAAATAATTCTTACCCTAAACTTAACTCTAACCCTAACACAAACACTAATAGTAAATCTAACCTAAACCCTTACATTTACAGTAACTTTAAAACTAACACTGTGAACCTAATTTTAACCAGAAACCTAACAGTCACCCTGACACTAAACCTAAACCAACCCTAAACCTAAGCCTAACCCTAACCCTAAAAACTGACTCTAAACCTATTCATAACCCTAAAACTAACCCTGACCATAATCCTTACATTTACACAAACTCTTAACCTAACCCTAGCCCTAACCCTAATACTATGCTTAATTTTAATAGAAAACATAGGCCTAAACCTAAAACAATCCCAAACCCTAACCCTCATCCAAACAATCATATTACCCCTACCCCTAATCCTAACCTTAACTCTAAACCTAAACTAGACCAAACCTAACCCTAAACCTAATTGTAAAAGTAAACCTAACCCTAATACTAACATGGACCATAATTCTAACTCTAACTTTAACAATAACCCAAAACCTAAAACTTAAGCTAACCCTAACCCTAGCTCTAACTCTAACACTACCCACAAACCTACCCCTAAGACTAAATCTAAACCTTATACTAATTCTAAAATTAACCTGTACCCTTACCCAAATCCTAATCTTAATGCTAACCATAATACTAACCCTAACCATAACCCTAAACCTAATCATAAAACTAACAGTAAACCTAACAATAACCATAACACTAACACTAAACCTAACCCTAACAATACCCTCAAACCTAACCCTAAACCTAATCCTAACACTATTCTAACCCTAAAACTAAACCTAACACAAATACTCATCCTAACCCTAACCCTATCCCTAATCCTGACACTAAACTTAAGCCAAACCATAACCCTAACACTAACCCTAACACTAAGCCTAGCCCTAACCCTAAACCTAAACCTAACACTAAACCTAACAATACCTATAACCCCAAAACTATCTATAAATGTAAACTTAACTCTAAGGCTAACCCTAAAACTAACCTAAACTCTAATCAAAACCCTAAGTTTAACACTAACCCTACCCTAACCCTAAACTTAACCCTAACATTAATCCTAACCCTATCCCTATCTCTAAAACTACCTTACCATAAAAATAACCCTAACCCTAAACCCAACACTAATAGTAAACCTAACCATTAATCTAAACATAACCATAACCTTAAACCGAACACTTACCCTAATTCTAATTCAAACCCTAACCATAAAGCTAAATCTAATAAACAGTAACCCTAACTATAAACATAACTCCAACTCAAATCAAACCCTAAAATTTACCTTAGAACTAACAAAAACTATAATCGTAAAACTAACCCCAAACCTAATCTTAAGACTAAACCTAACCCTAACCATAATTCTAACACTAAACTTTACCCTAACCCAAAACCAAATTCTAAACCTAAACCTAACACTAACCCGAACCCTGACTCTAAGTGTAACACTAACCCTAACCCTAAATCTAATCATAACCAAAAGTCTAATCCTAAACCTAACAGTTAAACAAACTCTAAACATAAATTTACTCCTAAAACATACACTGAACCTAACTTTAAACTTAACCCTAACCCCATTACTAGCACTAACCCTAACCCAAAGAAAAATCCTAACCCAAACACTAACCCTAACTGTAACACTAACACTAGCTGTAACCCAAACTCTAATAGTAACCCTATTTCTAACCCTAACCCTAACACTAACACTAACCCTAACCATAACCATAAGCCTAACACTAACCCTAAACCTAATTTTAATTCTATCCTAACACTAACCCTAACCCTAACCTTAATCTTACTCTAACCATAAAACTAATCCTGCACCTAACAATTATCCTAAAAAAACGTAATTATAAACTAACCCTAATTCTAATCCTAAACATTATTTTAACCCTAAACATAACCCAAACCAAAAACCTAACCCGGATTTTAATATTAACCCTAAATGATAACCCTAAACCTAACCCTAACACTAATTCTAACCCTAATTCTAACCCTATACCTTATCCTAAATATAACTCAAACCATAATGGTAACTCTAACCCTAATTTTAAACCTAACACAAACCCTAACCCTAACCCTAACACTAACTTGAACCCTAACCATAAACCTAAAACTAACACGAATTCTAACAATAACAATAAATTTAAATGTAACTTTAAACCTAACCTTAACACTAACCCTCACCTTAACCCTCACACTAACACTAACACAAACCCTAAACCTAACCTAAAAGTAACTTTAAACAAACCAAAATTAAACCTAACCCTATTCCTAAGCGTAACTCTCACCTAATGCTAACTCAAAACCTAATCCTAACACTAACCTAACTCTAAACCTAACCCTAACACTAAGCCTAACCTTAAACCTAAACTGAACAATAACCAAACCTTAACTCTTCCACTAACCTGAATACCAACTGTAAACCTACACCTAACCCTGACCCTAACACTTAACCTAACAGTAACCAGAATCGTATCACTAACACTAATCCTACATCTAACCCTATTCCTAAACCTAACCCTAATCCTATAACTAAACCTAACCCTAACCCTAACCCTATTCCAAACCATAACCCTAACCCTAACATTGACCCTAAGATTTACCCGAACACAAATCTTAACCCTAAACCTAAATCTAAAAGTAACCCTATCCTAACTTTAAATCCAACTAAATTTCAGCACTAATCCTAATCATAATAATAATCTTAACACTAACCCTAAGTCTAAACCCAAATCTATTCCTAATCCTAATCTAAACACTAACCCTAAAACAAATCCTAAACCTAAAACAAATACTAAACCTAACACTAAATCTAACCTAACCCTACTTCTGACACTAAAACAAACCCTAAATCTAACCATAAAACTTATCATAACCCTAATCGTAACACTAACTTTAGCCCTATACCTAAAACTAACTCTAACCCATAACCTAATCTTAACCCTAACTCTGACAGTAATCCAAAACATAAATATCCCTAATATTAAAGCTAACCCTGTACCTAACCCTAAACCTAACTCTAATCTTAACACTCACTCTTACTCTAAACCTACATCTAACACTAAAAACTTTAGACCTAAACCTAAATCTAACAGTAAACTAACATTTAACCTAACACTAACTGTAATCATAACACTAAGACTAACCCTAACCTTAACACTAACCCAAAACCTAACCATAACATTTACACCAACACTAACCCTAACACTAAAAACCCAATCCTAAACCTAACCCTAATTGAAACCACAGTCCTAATCCTTACCCTAAGCCTAAACATAACACAAATCCTAAACCTAATATAAGTCTAAACCTAACACTTACCCTAACTCTAACCCAAACCCTAACCTACCCTAACCCTAACTCTAAACCAAACCATAAATCTAAAAATAATTCTAACCATAAACCTCACACAAAGCCTAAACCAAACATTAACACTAACACTTACACTAACCCTAAACCGAAAACTAATATTAACCCAAAACCTATTCCTACCCATTAAAATAAACCTCACCATATGACTTAACCTAACCCTAACACTAACCCTAAACCTAAAACTAACATTAAACAAAGCATTAACCAAACACTAAACCTAATCTTTACGATAATTTCAACCGTAACCCTATCCCAAATCCGGACCAAACCACTTATCATATCACAAACCTAAACCACATTCTAACAGTAACCTTAACACTATTCCTAACCCTAACCTTAACCCTAATCTGAATTGTAACCCTAGCCTAACCTATTGTAACCCTAACCCTAATCCGAACTGTGACCCTAACCCTAACCCTAACCCTAACCTAATCCTACACCTAAACTTAATCTTAATTCTAACCCTAACACTAACCCAACCCTAACACTAAGCCTAAAACTAACCCTAAACCTAACCCTAACTCTAAATTAACCCTAATCATATGACTATCCCTAATCTTAATTCTAATTCTAACTCTAACCCTATAATTAACACTAACCCTAATCTTAATTCTAAGCTTAAACCTAATGCTAAACATAACCCTAAGACTAACCCTAAACCTAAACACAACCCTAAACCTAACCTTAATCTTAACACTAACACTAAATCTAACTCTAAACCTACCACTAACACTAACCATAAGATTCATTTAAACATAACCCTAATCTTATTGTAAACCAAATACTAACCCAAACAATAACACAAACCCGAAACCTAACAGTAACCATGACAATAACACTAACAGTTACCTTAAAAAATAAACTAAACCTAACATTAACACTAATTCTAGCCAAAATTTTAACCCTAAAACTAAACCTAACATTAATTTTTACTATAAGCCTAAACCTAATACTAATTATAACCCCAACCCAAACCCTAACCCTAACATCAATCCAAACCCCAACCCTAACCCTAACACTAAACCAAATCCTTACCCTAACCCTAACCGTAAAAAGAAACCAAAACTTATTTTAACCCTGACTAACCCTAATATTAAACTTAACCCTAAATCTAATCCTATTCATAAAAATAAACCTAACCCTAACATTAACCATAAACCTTACACAAACCATAATCCTAACCTAACCAAAACACTAACCAGAACCCTAACCCTAACACTAAACCTACCCTATTTTTAACCCTTATTCTCCCAGTAAACCTAACCCTTAAACAACCTCAAATCCTAACATAAACCTAACCATATCTATAAACGTAAGCCTATCCTTAAACTTTACTCTTATTCAAATCCTAAACTAACCCAAACCTAAACCGAACCCTACAACTAAACCTAAACCTAAAAATAACCATTAACCTTACTCTAACACTAACACTAACCCTAACCATAACATAAACTACCCTATGTGTAAAACTAACACTGACCCTAACACTAACTTCTAACACTGATCTTTACCCTAACCCTAACACAAACACTAAACCTAAATCTAACCTTAACTTTAACACTCACCCTAAACCTCACCCTAACCCTAACCTTATACATAACAATAACCCTTACCCAACCCTAACATTAACAATAACACTAAACCTCATCATAGACCTAACCCTAACCCTAAACCTAACCCTAACTTCAACCCTAAACCTTACCCTAAACTACCCTAACACTAATCTTAATGCTAACACTAACCCAAACTCTAAACCTAACACTAAATTTAATAACCCTAATTCTCAAACTAACCCTAACACTAACACTAACACTAAATCTAATCCAAATTCTAGTACTAATCCTAAATCTAACACTAACCCTAACCCTACTCTTAATCTAACACTTACCTAACCATAACCCTAAGCTTTTCCCAACCCTAACCTAACGCTAACCCTAAAATTAACACTAAATCTACCCTAACACTAACCCTGAATCTAACATTATCTGTAACATTAACCTTAACCCTAAACCTATCCATAAAACTTATCTTAATCCTAAACCCTAACCCTACCACTAATCATAACACTAAACCTGACTCGAATCCTAATCCTTATCCTCACCCTAACTGTAAACCTAACCCTCACTCTATCCCAAACCCTAAACATAACCCTAAACCTAACACTATGCCAAACCATAAGCCTAAGTTTAATACTAACCCTAAACCTAACCCTAAGCCTAACCCTAATCCTAACCTGAATTCTAACAATAACCATAACCCTAAAGCTAATTCATTTCCTATCACTCAACCTAACTCTAAATCTAACCCTAACCCCAACCTAAACATAATCCTAACACTTAACCTAACATTAACCTAACCCTAACTCTAAACTGAACACTAAATCTAACACTAAACCAAACCCTATCTTTAAACCTAACATTAACCCTAATCCTAATGCTAAACCTACCACAAACACAAACCCAAATCCTAACCCAAACCCTAACTATAACACTAATCCTACCTTTAATTGAAACTATTCCCTAAAACTAACTCTAACCATTACCCTAAGATTAACACTAACCCTTATTCTAAACCTAACCCTAACCTTAAACAAAATTTTAATCCTAACTTTATAACTAACACTAAAACTAACTCTAATAATCTTGATAACCCTAAATTTAACATTAACCCTAATCTTACCACAGATCTAGTCACTAACCCACACCCTATCCTTAACCCTAACCCTAACACTAACCCTAAACCTAAAACTAACCCTAACACTAAACAAAATACTAACACCAATAATAACGCTAACCCTAATCCTAACCCTAAAACCTACTCTAACATTAATTCTAAAACTAACACTAAATATGACACAAATTCTAACCTTTACTGTAACCCTAATCCTACCCTAACAATAATTATAACACTAAACCAAACACTAACCATAAATCTAAACATAATGATAACCCTAACACTAGCCATAACAATAAACCAAACCATAACACTAACACTAACCCTAAACCAAACAATAACCTTAATACTAAACATAACCCTAAACCTAAAACTAAAATAGCCCTACCCCTAAACCTAAACCTAACTCTAAACCTAACAATACCACTAACACTAACCCTGCTTCTATACCTAACCCTAACACTAACCCTAACTTTTATTTAGACCAAAAACCTAACACAAACACTAACCCTAACCTATCCTTAACACTAACTCAAACCATTACCAAAGAATACACCTAATTCTAACTATAACCCTTGTTCTAAAACAAAATCTAAAAATAGCCTTAAATCTAAATGTGAAACATACTCTAACCCTAACCCAAAACCTAACCCTAAATCTAGTAATAAACCTAACACTAAACCTAACACTAACCCTAAACTTAACCCTAACCCTAACTATAACCCTAAGATTAAAACTTACCTAAAAATAACCATAATCCTTACTTTAATACTAAGCATGCATCTAACACTAATCCTAACCCTAACCCAACCCTAAGACTAACACTAACCCTAAGCCTAACACAACCCTTAAAATTATTCCTAAACCGAATCCTAAACCTAAACTTGTCCTTAACCCTAATACTAACTATAATGCTGTCCTTAACCCTAAACATAACCGTATTTCTCACATGAACACTAACACTATTTCTAACATTAACACTAACGCTAAACCTTACTCTAAACCTAACACTGACACTAACCATACCCATAATCCTAGCAATAACACTAAACCTAAACTTAACACTAACCCTAGACCTAACCCAAACCATAACCCTGACCCTAACCCTTACACTAGCACAAATTCAAACCCTAACCCTAACGCTAACACTAACTTTAATATTAACAGTAACTTAAAACCTAACTCTACACCTAATCCCAACACCAACCATAAACCTAACCCAAACCCAAATTGTATCACTAACCCTAAGCCTAACCTAAATTTTTTCATAAACTTAACACTAACCCTAAACATAACTATAACAATTACCCTAACACTAACATTAACCTTAACTCTAACACTAAAACTTTCACTAAACCCAATCTTAACCTTAAACCTAACGCTAATTGTAACCCTAACACTAACCATTAACTTAATTCTAACCCTAACACTAAACTTAACAATAAACTTAAGCCTAACCATAACCCTAACCGTGACACTAACCCTAGCACTAACCCTAACCCTTAAAATAACAATAACTCAATGCTAACCCTAATCCTAAAGCTATCCCTTACAGTAACCCCAACCCTAACCCTTAACCTAACACTAACCCTAACACTAACCTTTACCCTACCATAACCTTAAAAGTAACACTAAACCTAATGTTAACCCAAACCCGAACCCTAAACTAACCATATCCTAACCCTAACACGAATCCTAACCCTAACATGAACACTATTTCTAAACCTAACCTAACACTAACCCTAACCTTAACTCTAACTCAAACCCTAAGCCTAATCCTAACCCTAAAAATAAATCAAACCTAACACTAACCATAGTCCTAACCGCAAACCTAATCCTAACCCTTACCCTAACACAAATGCTAACCTTCAACTAACACTAATTATAACACTAACCCCAACCCTAATGGTAAACCTCACACAAAAACTAACCCTAACCATAACCCTAACACTAACATTAACCTTAACACTCACGCTAAACCTAAATATAAACTTAACCCTAACCATAACATTAATACTAACGCTAACTCTAACCCTAATCCTTACCCTAATTCTAACCCTAAACCTAACCCTAACCCTATCTCTAACCCTAACACTAACCCAAAACTAACACCATAAACTTAAACCTAAACCTAAACCTAACCGTAACTCTAACACTAACCCTAATCTTTACCATAACCCTAACCCTAACATTATCCATAACCCTAAGAGAAAACATAAAAATAAACCTAACCCTAAAGCTAACCCTAACCGTAACACTAACATTAACTCTAATCAGAAGCCTAACCATAACACTAACCATAACCTTTTCCCTAACCCTAAACCTAACACTCAACCTGAACTTAACCCTAACCCTAAAACTAATATCAACATTTACCATTAATTTAAACCTAACTCTAACCTTACCACTTACTTAAAACCTACCCTAACCTAACTTCAACACTAAACCTAACTCTAACCATAACCTTAATGCTAAGTCTAACCCTAACCCTATACTACACTCTAATACTGAACTTTACCCTAATATTGAAAATAAACCTAAAACTAACACTCAACATAATACTATCACAAAATTTAACCCTAAATATAATCCTAACTCTTACCCTAACACAAACTCTAAACTTAACCTAAACTTAACCCTAACACTACACCTAACCCTAACACTAATCCTAACCCTAAATCTACCCCTGTAACTAACCCAAACTGTAACACTAACCCTCACCTTAAAGCTAACCGTAACCCTAAAACTAAGACTAGAAATAACCATAACCATAACCCTAATTATCTCTGTCACTGTAAAGTTAACATCAACACAAACCCTAACAATAACCCTGACACTAACACAATCCCTAACCCCAACTTTAACACTACTCCTAAACTAAAACTTAACCATAAGCTTAACGCTAACACTTACCCTTACCTAACCCAAACGCTAAAATTAACCTTTACCCTTAACCTAACCCAAACCCTAAAATTAACCTTTACCCTTAACCTAACCCAAGCCTAACCCTAACTCTATCACTAAACCTAACAATAACCATAACCCTAAAGCTAATAGTAAACCTAAACCTAAACTTAATCCAACCCTAACACAAATCCTACCCCTTACCCTAACTTAAACCTAAAAATAAACATAAACCTAAAAGCAAACCTAACCCTCACCCTAACCCAAACCCTGATCCTAACTCTAAACCTAACTCTAACCCTAACACTAACCCAAATCTAAACCCTAACTGTAACTGTAAACATAAACTAGCCCTAATACTAAACCTAAATTCAAACCTAACTGTAAACTTAACCATAATCTTCACCCTCAAACAAACACTAACTGAAACATTAAACCTAAAACTAAATCTAAAAGTAATCTTTACACTAACCCTAACACTAAATCTAATTTTAAACCTAACCTTACCCATATCCCTTATCCAAACCCTAACTTTAACACTAACATAATTCTAACCCTACTCTAATACTAACCTGAACACTAATGCTAAACATATCCCAGCCCTAACCCTAATCATAACCAAAACCCTAACCTTACCCCTAACCTAATCCCTAACACAAACCCTAACCCTAACCTAATCCTAACACTAACACCCTAATCCTAACACTAACACC
The DNA here is from genome assembly GCF_052094955.1 of Ictidomys tridecemlineatus. Lineage (NCBI taxonomy): Eukaryota > Metazoa > Chordata > Mammalia > Rodentia > Sciuridae > Ictidomys > Ictidomys tridecemlineatus. The sequence goes on from NW_027525899.1 coordinate 145,514, forward strand.
CTAACCCTAACACTAACACCTTAAACCTAACACTAACCATAAAACTAACACTAACAATGACAGTAATGCTAACCCTAACACTAAACCTAAACCTAACTCTCACACTAATCCTAACTCTAACCCTAACTCTAACCCTAAACCTAACATTAAATCTAATGCTAACCATAAGCCTAACTCTAAGTGTAACAGAAACTCTAATGCTATCTGTAACACTAACCCTAACCCTAACCCTAATCCTAACACTAAGCCTAACCTTAAAACCAATACTAACCCTAATATTATTCTACTCCTTACCTTACTTCTAACCTTAACCTGAATAACTAACTCTAACCCTAACACTAACTGAAAGCTAAACGTAACCCAAACTTTAACCCTAAACCTAAACATAATTCTAACACTAATTCTAAAAGAATTCCTATACCTAAACCTAACACTAAACTGAATTGTAACACTAAACCTTATGCAAACCCTAACCCTAACCCTAAATTTAACCCAAACCATAACATTAATCTTAATCCTGAAACTAACACTAAACCCAAGGGTAACCTTACTTGTAACCATGTACAAAATCATAACCTTAACAATAGTTAACCATAACCCTAAGACTACTTTAAACCCTAAAACTAACCCTAACTTTAACACTAAAACTAAACCTAAACCTTACCCTAACCCTAACCTTAACACTTATAGTAATTATAACCCTAACTCTAAGACAAACCTTACCCTAACCATAAACCTAACACTAAACCATACCCTATCCCTAAGCACAAAACTAACGCTAACCCCAACACTTACCCTAAACCTAAACCTAACCCTAACCTAACCCTAATACTGACCCTAACCCTATACCTATACCTAAGCCTAACCATAACTCTTATCATATCCGAAAAACTAACCTTAACCCTAAACTTAACCCTAAACCTAACCCTAAGAGTTACCCTAACCCTGTCCCTAACACGAACCTAAACATTAACCATAACCTTAACCCTAACATCAAACCTAAATATAAACCTAACCTATCCCAAACCGTTTCTAAACCTAACACTATCTATAACCTTAACACTAACTTTAAACCTAAACCTAAAACTAACCCTAACCCTAAACAAAACCTAATCCTTACTCTAACCCTAAACCTAAAACTAACCCTAACCCTAAACCAAACCCTAACCCTAATTAAAAAAAAACTAAACCTAACCATATCCCTAAGTCTAAACCTAACACTAAAGCTAACACAAATTCTATGCCTAACAATAACCCTAACCCTAACCCTAATAATAACACTAACCCAAACCCTAAGCATTAACTTAAACCTAACCTTAATGCTAACCCTACCACTAATCCTAACCCTAAACTTAACACTAATCCTTACCCTAACCGAAAACCTAACCTTAAAATTAACCCTAACAATAACTCTAACCCTAAAACTAACACTAAACCTAAGACTGAACCTAACAATAACTCTAATTCGATCTCTAACCATAACCTTAATGCTAACCCTAAAACTAACACTCACAAAATTTCTAACCTAACAATATGTTTAATACTAATCCTAACCCTATTCTTAACCATAATCTTAACAATAACCCTAAACCTAACCCTAACCCAAACCTAAAACTAACACTTACACTAACCCTAATTTCAACCCTAACACTAACCACCACCCTAAATCTAACTCTAGACCTAACTGTAACCCTAATCCAAAACCTATGCCTAACACAAATCCGAACCCTAAACCAAACCTTAACTATGACCCTAACCCTAAATCTAAATCTGATTCTCACCCTAAACCTAGCACAAGCCAAAACACTTATCCTAATCTTAACTCTAAATCTAACCCTAAGCCGAAATCTAACACTAATATTAACTCTAACCTTAACCCTAATCCTAACCATAACCCAAATGCTAAGTGTAAACCTGAACTAAAATATAAGTCTAAGCCTCACACTAACCCTAACCCTAACCCTAAACCAAACTCTAAATTTAACTCTAAAACTAACCCTAAACCTAACACTAATACTAACCCTTACCCTAACACTAAACCTAATCTTTACACTAACCATAAACTAATCCTAACAATAAACCAAACCCTAACCTTAATTCTAACACAAACACTAACACTAACACTAACCCTAACACCAACCCAAAGCATAATTCTAACCCTAAACCTAACACTAACACTAGCCCTAAACTTAACACTAACCCTAAGATTAAACTTAATTGTAACCCTAACCCTAACTCTAACCCTTACACTAACCATTAACCTAACCCTAGTACTAACCGTAAACCTAAACCTAACACTAACCATAATGCTATACCTAAGCCTAACAAAAACACTAAGCCTAAGCTAACCCTATCCCTAAAAGCTAAATCTAACCCTAACAGTAAACCTAAATAAAACCCTAAGTCTAAACATTATCCTAAACCTAACACTAAACCTAATCCTAACTCTCACATTATAACTCACCAGAACTTTACCTTAACTAACTTTAAACTAACCCTAAGCCTAATGCTAAACATCACACAAAAATAACCCTAACCATAACCCTAAAACTAACACTAAACTTAACACTAAACCCTAATATTAAACCTAACCCTATCCTAATCCTAACACTAACCCTAACACAAACCCTAACCTAAGCATAACACTAAACAAACCCTAACCCTAACCCTTAACCTAACTCTCATTCTAACCCTAACCCTAACCCTCAACTAACCCTAAACTTAACCCTAAACATAACCCTAAATCTAACTTTAACCTGAACACTATCCTTAACCATGTTCCCAATCCTAACACTAATATTAAGGCTAACCCTAATGCTAACCCTAACACTAACAATAATTCTACCACTAACCCTTAACCTAAAACTAATCTTATCATAACCCTAATCTTAACCATAAATCTAGATATAAAACTAAACCTAACTCTAACCCTAACCCTAATCATAAACCTAAACTTTACACAAACCTTACACTAACTGTAATACTAAACCTAACCTAACACTAAAGCTAAGACTAATCCTAACCCTAACACAAATCATAACTATAAATTTACGCTAACCCTAAGCCTGAACCTAAACCTAATACTAACCCTAAACCTAACCTTAACCCTAAACCTAAACCTAAACCTAAACCTAACCCTAACCCTAACCCTAACCCTAACCCTGACACTAACCATAACACTAACACTAACCCTTACCCTAACTCTAACCCTAACCCTGACCCTAAAATGCATGCTAACCCTAAACCTGACCGTAACACTAAACTTAATCCTAAATCTAAACCTAACACTAAACCTAACCCTACACCCAACCCTAAATCTAAAACTAACTCTAATTTTGTACCTAACTCTAACTCTAAACCTAACAATAATCCTAACACTATCTCTAATCGTAATTCTAACACTTACATTAATTCAAATCATATAACTTAGTTAGCCCTTGTTTAAAACAAAAAGGGACAGACGGTGGGGTGCCGCCAAAAAGCGACCAGCAAACAGAGAGAAAGGTTGCTGCAGATTCTGTGGAATCCTGCAGGCTGAGCCTGCACTGAGCCCTGGGCTGAGTTCCGGATTTCAGACAGAGAAGGAAGCGGTACAGTTCTACCCCCCACAATGGAAACTCCACCAAGGAAACCAGCGGCCACCATCTTGGAGAGCTGAAGTAACCACCGCCACTCTCTTACAGATTGCAACAAGAAAACAGGTGCGTGTTACTCAGTTCATCTCCCATACAGCAGGGAATTCGCATAAAATCTCTCCTAAACTTTCCGAGGGAGGGACTATTAGAGCAAGCCTGCATAAAGACTCGCGGAAAACTAGAGACACCTTACCTTCAACTCCACCTCCCAACAGTGACGAAAACAAAATCTGTCTTGCCAGCACTGGGAGAGGGGCAAGCGGAAAAATTCAAAACAATAGAGTGCTGGACTTCCCAATAGCCACCCTCCACACCCAACAAAGGGCAGGCCCAGAGTACAGTTTAAACTGCCGAGAGGTATCACTCAGAGGAAATCTGGTCTAGCGGAAGAAACCAAGACTAACAGGAGAAACCAGGGGACTATAGGCCAGGCCCTCATGACCGGGAGGCTGGAGACCGCACACCCGCCAACGACAGCTCACCTACTGCCTGCACAACTGGACAGCTGGAGTCTGCCCATTTGTTGGTGACCGGGAGCTGAAACCAACCAGAGACAGTCCAGTCCCACCCCCCCCCTTTTGGACACCCCGGCAAGGAGACTGGGGCCCACCAGAGCAGAGAGGTGACGTCACTGGAGCTCAGCCATCAGAATTCCTTCCCAGCAGAATCCACTTTAGCAGGCATAGTCTACCAACGTAAAGGAGAGACAACAGAGACATACAAAACCAAAACAAATCTATAGAAGAGAGCAGAAACACAGCAATCAAATAGAGCTGGAAAGTAACATGAACATCATGATTAAACAAGGGAAAAAAGGACTACAAACAATGCAGGACAACTTAAATCTACAGGAGAACCTAGAAGCATCAGATACATGGATAGGGAAAGAACTCAAGGCATACCTAATTCAGATGGAAAGGAATATTAGAAAAGACATGAGACAGCAAGTCCAAGCAATAAAAGTATATTTTGAAAATAAATTAAACAAACAAATTCAAATGGCAAAGAACGAGCTTTACCAGGAGATAGAGATAAAAAAATCAAACAGTAATCCTAGAAATGCAGGAAACTATAAACCAAATTAAAAACTCAAACAAGAATACTACAAATAAACTAGATCAAGTAGAAGAAAGAACATCAAAAAATGAAAACAAAGTTTATCAACTTGAAAAGAATATAGTCAACACAGAAAAGATGCTTAAATCCCACAAGCAATCTATTCAAGAGATATGGGATGTCATAGAAAAAAAAAATTTGAGAGTCATCGGGATAGACTAAGGCAGAGAGAATCAAATCAAAGGAGTGGACAACCTATTAAATGAAATAATTCTAGAAAACTTCCCAGAGATGAAAGATGGAATGGATTGCCAAATCCTGGAAGCCTACAGGACCCCAAACATTCAAAACCTTAATAAACCAATTCAAAGACATATAATTATGAAGATAGCCAACATACAGAACAAAGAGATTATTAAAAACTAAGAGAAAAAGAGGCAGATTACATTCAGGGGTAAACCAATTAGGTTAACGACTGATTTTTCATCACAGGCTTGAAAGCGAGTAGATCCTGGAACAATGTATTTCAAACACTGAAAAATAATGGATTCCAACCAAGAATACTGTTTCAAGCAAAATTAAGCTTCAGATTTGACAATGAAATTAAAATCTTCCACAATAAACAAAAGCTAAAAGAATTTGCAGCCAGAAAACCAGTACTGTAAAGCATTTTGAGCAAAATACTACAAGAAGAGGAATTGAAAGATAGTGCCCAAAACCAACAGCAGGAGGTATCTCAGTAAAGGAGGAGGAAAATAATGAAAAAGTAAAAACTAGCCAAACTAAAATGAATAAATAAATAAACATGACTGGAAATACAAATCATATTTCAATTGTAACCTTAAAAGTTAATGGCCTAAACTCACCAATCAAGAGACATAGGCTAATAAACTGGATCAAAAAAAAAAAAAAAAAACAAACCCAACAATATGCTGCCTTCAGGAGACTCATATGATAGGAGAAGACTTACACAGGCTGAAGATAAAAGGTTGGAAAAAAATCATACCACTCACATGGCCCTTGAAAGCAAGCAGGAGTGACCATACTCATATCGAATAAAATCAACTTCAAACCTAAGTTAATCAAAAGGGATAAAGAAGTACACTATATACTGTTAAAGGGACCATCCACCAACATGACATAACAATTATCAATTTGTATGCACCAAACAATGGTGCTGCAACTTTCATAAAACAAATTCTCCTCAAGTTCAAGAGTCAAATAGACTACAACACAATAATTATGGGTGATTTCAACACACTGCTTTCACCATTAGACAGATTCTCTAGACAAAAACTGAATAAAGAAACTATAGAACTCAATAGCACAATCAATAACCTAGACTTAACCGAAATATATAGAATATATCAACCATCATCAAGTGGATACACGTTCTTCTCAGCAGCACATGGGTCCTGCTCAAAGATAGACCATATATTATGCCATAGGGAAACTCTTAGTAAATACAAAGGCATGGAGATAATACCATGCACCATATCTGATCATAATGGAATGAAACTGGAAATCAATGATAAAAGAAAAAAGAAAAAATACTACATCACATGGAAAATGAACAATATGTTACTGAATGATCAATGGGTTACAGAAGACATAAAGGAGGAGATAGAAAAATGACATAAAGGAGGAGATAAAAATGACAATACAGACACAACATACCGAAATCTATGGAACACAATGAAAGCAGTTTTAAGAGGGAAATATATTTCTTGGCGTTCTTTCCTCAAAAAAGGAAAAAAAAAAAAAAACAAGTAAATGAACTCACACTACACCTCAAAAACCTAGAAAAGGAAGAGCAAAACAACAGCAAATGTAGTAGAAGACAAGAAATAATTAAAATTAGAGCAGAAATCAACGAAATTGAAATGCAAAAAAACCATTGAAAAAATGCAAAAAACTAAAAGTTGGTTCTTTGCAAAAATAAATAATATTGACAGGCTCTTAGCCATGCTAATGAAGAGAAGAGAGAGAACTCAAATTACTATCATACGGGATGAAAAAGGCAATATCACAACAGACACTACAGCAATACAGAAGATAATTTGAAAGTATTTTGAAACCCTATATTCCAATAAAATAGAAGATAGCGAAGATATCAATAAATTTCTTAAGTCATACAATCTGCTCAGTTTGAGTCAGGAAGATACACACAATTTAAACAGACGAATAACAAAGGAAGAAATAAAAGAAGCCATTAAAAAACTACCAACCAAAAAAAGCCAAGGACCGGATGGGTATACAGTGGAGTTTCACAAAACCTTCAAAGAAGAAATAATACCAATACTTTTCTAGCTATTTCAAGAAATAGAAAACGAAGGAGTTCTTCCAAATTCATTCTATGAGGTCAACATCACCCTGATCCCCAAACCAGACAAAGACACTTCAAAGAAAGGAAATTACAGACCAATATCTCAAATGAACTTGGATGCAAAAATTCTCAATAAAATCCTGGCGAATCGAATACAAAAGCATATCAAAAAAATTGGGCATTATTATCAAGTAGGATTCATTCCTGGAATGCAAGGCTGGTTCAATATACAGAAATCAATAAATGTAATCCACCACATCAATAGACTTAAAGACAAGAACCATATAATCATCTCGATAGATGCAGAAAAAGCATTCAACAAAGTATAGCATCCCTTTATGTTCAAAGCACTAGAAAAAACTAGGGATAACAGGAACTTACCTCAATATGGTAACAGCTATATATGCTAAACCTCAGGCTAGCATCATCCTAAATGGAGAAAAACTGAAGGCATTCCCTCTAAAATCTGGAACAAGACAGTGATGCCCTCTATTACCACTTCTATTCAATTTAGTCCTTGAAATACTAGCCAGAGCAATTAGACAGACAAAAGAAATTAAAGGCATAAAAATAGGGAAAAAAGAACTTAAATTATCGCTATTTGTGGATGACATGATAATATATTTAACAGACCCAAAAGGGTCTACAAAGAAACTGCTAGAGTTAATAAATAAATTCAGCAAAGTGGCAGGATATAAAATCAACAAGCATAAATCAAAGGCAGTCCTGTATGTCAGCAACAAAACTTCTGAAATGGAAATGAGGAAAACCACTCCATTCACAATATCCTCAAAGAAAAAAAAGATTCTTGGGAATCAACCTAACAAAAAAGGTGAAATATTTATACAATGGAAACTACAGAACCCTAAACAGAGAGATAGAAAAAGATCTTAGAAGATGGAAAAATGTACCCTGTTCATGAATAGGCAGAACTAACATCATCAAAATGGCAATATTACCCAAAGTTCTCTACAGGTTTATTGCAATGCCAATCAATATCCCAATGGCATTTTTTGGAGAAATAGATAAAGCAATCATGAAATTCATATGGAAAAACAAAAGACCCAGAATAGCAAAAGCAATTCTAAGCAGGAAGTGTGAATCTGGAGGTATAGCAATACCAGAATTCAAACTGTACTACAAAGCAATAGTAACAAAAACAGCGTGGTACTGGTACCAAAACAGGCAGGTGGACCAACGGTACAGAATAAAGGACACAGAAACCAATCCACAAAAGTACAACTTTCTTATATTTGATAAATGGGCTAAAAGCATGCAAAGGAGGAAGGATAGCATCTTTAACAAATGGTGCTGGGAAAATTGGAAATCCGTTTGCAACAAAATGAACCTGAATCCTTTTCTCTCACCATGCACAAAAGTAAACTCAAAATGGATCAAGGAGCTAGATATCAAATCAGAGACACTGCATCTGATAGAATAAGAAGTTGGCTATGATCTACATACTGTGGGGTTGGGCTGCAAATTCCTTAATAGGATGCCCATAGCCCAAGAGTTAATAACAAGAATAAACAAATGGGACTTACTTAAACTAAAACGTTTTTTCTCAGTAAGAGAAACAATAAGAGAGGTAAATAGAGAGCCTATATCCTGGAAACAAATTTTTTACCCCTCACACTTAAGATAGAGCCCTAATATCCAGAAAATACAAAGAACTCAAAAAATTAAACAATAAGATAACAAATAACCCAATCAACAAATGGGCTAAGGACCTAAACAGACACTTCACAGATGAGGACATACAATCAATCAATAAGTATATGAAAAAATGCTCACAATTTCTAGCATCAGAGAAATGCAAATCAAAACCACCCTAAGATACCATCTCACTCCAGTAAGATTGGCAGCCATTATGAAATCAAATAACAATAAGTGTTGGCAAGGTTGGGGGGAAAAGGGTACACTTGTTCAGTGCTGGTGGGACTTCAAATTGGTGTGGCCAATTTGGAAAGCAGTATGGAGATTCCTGGGAAGGCTGGGAATGGATCCACCATTTGATCCAGCTATGGCACTTCTCGGACTATTCCCTGAGTATCTTAAAAGAGTGTACTATAGGGATACTGCCACATCAATTATCATAGCGGTACAATTCACAATGGCTAGACTGTGGAACCAATCTAGATGCCGTTCAATAGATGAATGGATAAAAAAATGTGTCATCTATACACAATGGAGTATTATTCATCACTAAAAAATGACAAAATTATGGAATTTGCAGGGAAATACATAGCATTAGAACAAAATAAGCTAAGCAAAGCTAGCCAATCCTTAAAAAACAAATTCCAAATGTCTTCTTTGATATAAAGAGAGCGACTAAAAACAGAACAGGGAGGAAGATAATGAGGAAAAAATTAACATTAAACAAATATGAGTGGGGGGAGAGAAAGGGAGAAAGAAGGAAAAGCATATGGAAATGGTAGGAGACGCTCAATGTTTCACAAAATTACATATTATAAGTTGTTAGGGGAAAGAGGGGGAGAAACAAAAGAGAGAAATGAACACCAGCAGATGAGGTAGAGAGGGAAGATGGGAGGGGAGGGGTGGGGGGACAGTAGGGAATAGAATAGGTAGCAGAATACAACAGTCACTAATATGCCATTATGTAAAAACGTGTGCAACCGATGTGATTCTGCAATTTGTATTTGGAGTAAAAATGGGAATTCATAACCCAATTGAGTCAAATGTATGAAAGATGATATATCATGAGCTAGGTAATGTTTTTGAACAACCAATAAAAAATTCCAATCATAACCATTACCCTAACCCTAACCCTAAACCTAATAAATAACCTAAACCTAAAACAAATCCTAAGCCTCAACCTCTCACGAAACCAAACAATAACCCAAACCCAAGCCTAAAACTAACCCTACATATAACCCTAAATCTAACACTAACCCTAAACCTAACACTAACATAAAGGCAAACACTAACCCTAATTATAACCTGAACCCTAACTCTAAACCTAACTGTAATCCTAACACTATCCCTAACCTTAAACCTGACACTAACACTAATTCTAATCATAACCATTGTGCTAAACCTAACCCTAAACCTAACCATAACACTAAACTTAACCCTAAACCTAGCCCTACACCTAACCCTAAATCTAACATTAACCATAAACTTAACACTATCCCTAGAGCTAACATTAACCCTAATCCTAACCCTAATCCTAGCTCTAAACCTACCCGTAATCGTAACACTATCCCTAACCCTAAACCTAACACTAACACTAATTCAAACCATAAACATTACCTTAACCCTAACCCTATACCTAAAACTCTACCTAAACCTAACCTTAACACTAAACCTAACACTAAACCTAACTATAACCTTTAACCTAAACCTATTCCTAATTGTAACCTTAACAATAACCGAAACCCTAACCCTAAAATTAACACTAACAAAATCCTAACAGTAACCCTACATTTAAACCTAACCCTAACTCTAAACTTTACCCTAACCCTAAAACTAACCCTAACCTTAACCCTAAACCTAACACTAATCCTAAAACTAATGATACATCTATCCCTAATCTTATCCTTATCCTAACCCTAACCCTAACCCAATCCCCAACACAAACTCTTACCCTAACCTAATACTAAAACTAACTGTAAACCTAACATTAAGCCTAAAACTAACCCTCAGTCTAATCATAAACCCTAACCTTAACACTAAACCTAAACCTAACTCTCACATTAAAACTAACCCTAACCCTAACCTTAATACTAAACCTAAAACTAAACCTAAGCCTAATGCTAAAATTCACCCAAAATTTAACACAAACCCTTACCCTAAGTGTAACTCTAAACCTAAACCTAACCCTAACCCTAACACTAACCCTAACCCTAAACCTAATTCTAACACTAACTTAACTTTTCATTTACTTTAATTCTAACTTAACCCTAAGACTAATCTTAACACGACAACTAACTCTAACACTAACACTAGAACTAAACTTAACCCTAAATTTAACTCTAAACCTAAGCCTAATGCTAACCTGAACTCTAAACATAACCCTGAACCTAAACTGAACACAAAACCTCATTATACCCAAACCTTAACCTAGCCCTAAACCTAACTCTAAATCTAACCGTAACTCTAATAAGAACACTAAACATAACCCTAAACCTAAACCTAAACTTAAACCTCACTAAAAACTTAAATCTAAACCTATCCCTAACCGTAAATGTAACAATAACCTTAACTCTAACCCTAACTGTAACACTACCTTATACCCCAATCTCAACCAAAAATTAATACTATACCTAATCCTAACCCTAACCATAACCATAACTTTAACTGTAACACTAACACAAATCCTAATCCTAACCCGAACATAAACCCAACCCTAACCCTAATACAAACACTAAACTTAAACCTAACACAAACAATAACCCTAAACCTAATCCAACTCTTACCCTAAACCTAAAACTAAGCAAAATTTTAATCCTAGAATTGACAATAAACCTAACTGTAAACCTAACACTATAAAAAGCATAACCCCAACTGTAATCATATCCTCAACCCTAACAAAAACCGTAACAATAACACAAACCCTGACCTTAACTCTAAAACAAACTCTAACCATAAGCTTTCCTTACAATAACTCTAACACTAATCCTAAAATTAACACTAAACATTGCCGCAGTCTGGCTCGGCACAATTCAGGAGCCACTTGTCAAAAGAAACTAACTTTATTTTTAGAACTACAAACGCCAAAAAAAACAGCTTCTCAGGGAAAAAACCCTCAGAGCCCAACTGCCACCACTGGCTTCCACAAGCCTCTCACCCCCACACCAGCCTCTCAACCTCCCACAATCCTCCTGCTCTTGAGGCCGATTGGCTGGGTTTCGTGGGAAGAGCCAAAGAAGTCCCCCAATGAGCAGCTCCGTGGAGGAGCAAATCAGCTAGATGTTGCTGGGGCCGCTGTGAGCCAATCATCAGCTGGCAGTCTGAAGGGCAGGGAAACAGCCCAATGATCATCACCAAAGAGGAGCCAATCAGCTAGATGTTGCTGGGGCCGCTGTGAGCCAATCATCAGCCAGCAGCTGGAAGTTTGCTGGCAGCTGGATCATCAGCCGGCAGCTGGAAGTTTGCTGGAAGCTAGAAGTTTGCTGGGGCCCCTTTGGCTGTGGCTCTCAATACTAACCATAACCCTAACCCTAAACCTAACCCTAACTCAAACCTTAATCCTAACCTTAACCATAAATCTAACACTAACTGTAAACTTCAATCTCACACGAATCCTAACACTAAACGTAACCTTAACCCTAATCCTAATACTACAACTAACACTAATCCTAAACCTAACACTAACACTTACTCTAACTCTAGCACTAACACTAAACCTAACCCTTACTCTAAGCCTAACACTAACACTAATCCTAAACCTAATCCTAAACTTAACCCTAATCCTTACTGTAATTCTAACCTTAAACCTAACCATAAAAATAACCCTAACCCTAACACTAATCCTAATCCTAAACCAAACCCTAAACATAACCCAAACCATAACACTAACCTGATACTTACGCTAAACCTAACCCTAACTCTAACAATAACCCTAATTCAAAATCTAACAATAACCTTAACCCTAAACCTAACCCTAAACCTAACACTAACCCTAACCCTAACCATAACCCTAACACTAAGCCTTATCCTAACTCTAACCCTAACACTAACCATCACACTATACTAAAGCTTAACACAAAACCTAAACCTAATTCTAAGCCTGAAACTAATTGTTAAATTAACTTTAACCCTAATGCTAACACTAAACCTAACGCTACTCTAAGGCTAACACTAACTCTAACCCTAAACTTAATCCTAACCATAGTTCTAACCATAATCATTACCCTATTTGTAAGCTTAAACCTAACCATATATCTAAGCTAAAAATAATCTTAACCCTAACACTATACCTAACCCTAAACCTAAACCTAACCCTAATCCTAACACTAAACTTAATTATTACCCTAACACTTATCCTAATTCTAACATTTACCCAAATCCAAAATCTAACACAAATCCTAACCATAAATCTAACCATAACTTAACCTATTCTTAACCCTAACACTAACCTTATCACTAACCGTAAACATAACACTAATCCTAAACCTAGCCCTAACCCTAACACTAACCTAACAGTAATCTTAATCCTAAACCTAAAAGTAACCCTAATCCTTACCTTATCCCTAACCCTAAGCCCACCAGTACGCCTTAACCTAACCCGAACACTAACACTAAACCAAAACCTAATTCAAATCCTAAGTTTATCAATAACCTTAAAACTAACAATAAACATAACATTAACACTATCCCGAGAAAAAACTAAACTTTACCATAACCCTAACCCAAACCGTAAGCCTAATTCTAACACTAACATTAAAAATATAAAGAACCCTAACCGTAAACCTAACACCAAAACTAACCATAACCCTTATCATAACCCTAACCCTTACACAAATCTTATCCCTAACCCTAACCTTAACGCAAACCCACACCCTAAACCTAACACTAAACCTAACCCTACTCCTAATTCTAACACTACCCTAACCTTAATGCTAAGCTTAACACTCATCCAACCCAAACACTAATACTCACCCTAACGCTAACCTTAACCTTAAACCTAAACCTAATCCTAAACCTAACTCTAACCCTAACCTGATCCATAAACTTACAACAAACCCTAATCCTTATCCTAAATTTAAACCTAACTCTATCTCTTAATGTATCCTTTAAAATAACCCTAACACTAAGCCAAACCCTAAAACTAACCCTAACTTTAACACTAATGCTAACCCTATCCCTAATTCTACCTCTGAACCTAACACTAATCCTGACCCTAACCCTAATTGTAAAACCAACCCTTATCCTAAATGTAAAATTAACCTAACCCGAAACCTAACACTAAACCTACCATAACCCTAACCATATAAATAACCCTTATCCTAAACCTAACCCTAACGCTAATCCAATCTATAACCTTAAAACAAACCCTAATCCTATCCCTAAACCTAAACCTAAGCCTAATTATAACCCTAAAACTATTCGTAACCTTAATCCTAAACCTAAATCTAAAGCAAACCCTAAACCTAACGAAAACATAACTCTAAACCTAACCATGATGATAAGAGTAACCCTAACCCATTCCTAACCATAACACTAATACTACCCTTAACCCTATAACTAACCCTAACACTAAACCTCAACCTATAAAAAACCCTAAACTTAATCATAACCCTAATCATAAAACAAAATCTAAACCTAACCCTAACCCTAAACCTAACACTAAACTTATCATAACCCTAACGCTAACTCTAACCTTAAACCTAACACTAACTCTAACCCTAACCCTAAACCTAACCCTAAACTAATGCTAATGCTAACTCTCACACAAAACTCAACCCTAACCTTAAACCTAACACTAAACAGTAAAACTAACACAAATGCTAACCATAACCATAAAACTAATCTTAAGTCATAACCTAACCCTAACCCTAATACTAACCCTAACCCTAACCCTAAACCTAAACCTAAGCTAAATATTACCTTAACCCTTACACTAACACTAACCGTAACCCTAAGTTTAACAATAACCCTAACCCCAACCCTAAGTATAAACTTAACCCTAACAATAACACTTACCCTAACCTTAAAACTAACTTTTACCTTAACTCTAACCTTAACCCTAACCGCAACACTAACACTAAACCTAACACTAATTTTAACCCTAATCCTAACAATCACTGTAATCCTAACCCTAAACCTAATACTACCAAAAACCCTAAAACTAGCACTAAACCTAACAATAAACCTAACACTAACCCTAATCGTAACACTAACCCTAGCCCTAAACCTAATTTTAACTCTAACACTAAACAAAACCCAAAATCTAATCCTAAAACTAACACAAACCATAACCTTAAATCTAAACCTATACCTAATACTAACCCTAACTATAACCATAAACCTAAAACTAAGTTGAATTTTACCCTAATACTAACACTAACCCTTACATTATCGCTAACCAAAACCCTACCCTAACCATAACTATAACCTTACTTTAACACAATCGTAAGCCTAAAACTAACCCTAAACCTAATACAAATCCTAACCCTAACACTAAACTAAAAACTAACTCTTACCCTAACCATAACCCGTACCATAAATTTAACCCTAATTTTAACAGTAACCCTAACACTATCGCTAACCATAACCCTAACCCTAACCCAAACACTAACCGATTCAAATCCTAACACTGAACTTAACACTAAACCTAAACTTAACTCTCAAACTAACCCTAACCCTGACCATAACCCTTACCCTAACCGAAACACTAACCCCAACTCTAACCATAATCATAACCCTAACTCTAAACCTAACACTAAAACTAAACCTAACCATATAACTAACTCTAAGACTAAATCTAACCTTAACACTTACCCTAACTCTAAATCCAATTCTAACCCTAACCCTAAATTTAAAACTAACCCTAACACTAACATTAACACTAAACCTCAATCTAACCATATGCATAATTTTAATGCTAATTATAAAACTAACCTTATCTCTAACCCTAACTCTTAAACTAACCCTAACCCTAACACTAACCCTAACCCTAAACGTAAATTAAATCTAACAAAACACCTATTTCTAAACCTAACACAAAAACTTACCCATATCCTAATATTAACCCTCAACCTAAATCTAACCCTAAACAGAACATCACCCTAAAAGTAATATGAAAGCTAATGCTAATTCTATCAGTAATCCTAACCCTAACCCTAACCCTTAAACTTACCCTAACACTAACCCTTACCCAAAATTTAACACTAAACTTAACACTAACACTAACCGTAAACCTAACACTAACCCTAACACAGAATCTAATTATAACTCTGACCTTAACCCAAACTGTAATTCTAACACTAACTCAAACCATAACACTAACACTAATCCTAACCTTAACTCTACCTAACCCTACCTCTGAACTTATTCCTAACCCTAACACCAACACTAACCTGTACCCTAAACATAAACCTAAACCAAACTCAAACACTATCTCAAACTCTAACCCTAAACCAAACCTAACCATTAATCTAACACAAAATCTAAGTCTACCCCTAACAATAACCATAACCCTAACCCTAAACCTACCCCTAACATTAACTCTAACACTAACCCTAACTCTAACCTTAACCCTAACATTAAACCTAATCATACCAATATAATTAATTCTAAAAGTAACCCTAACCATACACTTAATCCTAACCTAACCCTAACTGTAAAATTAAAATAATACTAACCATAATCCTAAACCAAAACCTAATACTAATTCTAAGCCTAACTCTGACACTAACCATAATACTAACCGTAACCATAAACCTATCACTACACCAAATACTAAAGCTAACACTAAGCCTAACCATAACACTAAACCTGACCCTAACCCTAACACTAACACTAAATCTAAAGCTAAACATAATTTTAATCCTAATCCAAACCCTAAACCTAACCCTAACACTAACCCTAACCCTATACTTAATACTAACCTAACACTAACACTAAGGTTAAACCTAAACCTAAACCTAAACTTAACCAAAAACCTAACACTAACTCTGACACTGAAACTAACACTAACCCTAACACTAAATCTAACCATAAGCCTAACTCTAACACTGAACTTAATCCTATCCATAACCCTAACCCTAACACTCATCCTACCCATAAGACAAACAATAACCCTTCCTAAACATAACCCTAACCCTAACACTAACCCCATCACTTACCCTAATCCTAAACCTAACCCTAACTCAAATAATATCCTAACGTTAACCTTAACACTAAACTTAACTCTAACACTAATTCTAACCTTAACACTTACCCTAAGCCTAAACCTAAGCATAAATCTAACCCTAATCCTATCCACAACCTTAACCCTAAAACTTACGCTAAAGTGAACCCTAAAATGAACCTAAATTTAAACCTAAACCTAAACCTAACATTAACCCTAAGAGTTACCCTAACACTAACAATAAACCTAACCCTAACCCTCACGCTAACCCTATGCCTAAACCTAACCCAACCCCTTACCTTAAGAGTAACCTAAACCTAAGTGTAATCCTGAACTTACCACTAAACCTAATCCTAACCCTAAAACTAATACTAACCCTAAACATAACCCTAAACATAACACTAACCAAAATCCTAACCCTAAACATATCTCTAACCCTAATGCTAACCCTACCACTAACCCTATCCAAAACCTAACCTTAACACAACCCTTACCCTAAATCTAAACGTAACAAAAACCTTAACACTAAACCTAAACTTAAACCTAACCCTAAACCTAATACTAAACCTAACTGTAACCCTAAACCAAATTCTATCTATAACTGTAACCTTAACACAAACTGTGAACATAACCCTACCCCTACCCCTAACCCTAACACAATCCTTAACCCAAAATGTAAGTATAACACTAGGCATAAGCCTAAATTCTTTTCCATAACACTAACACTTACCTAATCCGAACCCTAAACTAACCATTAACCAAACCCTAACTCTAAGCATAACGTAACACACTAAACCTAACACTATAGATAACCGAAACTTTACAGTAAACCTAAACATAATCCTAATCCTAACATTAACTCTAACACTAACACTAAGCGTAACACTAAATCTAAATCCTTACCCTAAATATAACCCTTACCTAAATCTGAACCTAACCCTAACACTAACACTACCCTATCACTAAATTTAAACTTAACAACAACTCTAACCCTAACCCTAATCCTAAACAAAACCCTAATTCTAACCGTAACACAAGCCCCAATATAAATTTGAAACCTAATCTAATCGCAACCCTAACACTAAACCTAACGCTAATACGAACCCTCATACTCACGCTTACTCTAACCGTAACCCTAATCCTAAGACTAAACCTAAACCTAACACTCACAGTAACCTTAACCCTAAACCTAAACCTAACGGTAAATCTAACTCTAACCTTATGCCTAACCTTAAAACTAATACAAAACTTAACACTATATGTAACACTAAACCTAACTCTATCCCTCTGAAACACTCATCCTAACCCTAAACCTAACACAAAATCTAAACATAATTTTAACCCTAACTCTAAGAGTAACCCTAACCCGATCCCTAAACCAAACTCTAACTTTAACCTAAACCTAATCCTAAAACTAACCACAAATTTAAACATAACCCTACCCTAACTCTAAAACTAAACCTACCCTATCCCTAATCTTAACACTCTCCCTAACCCTAACACTAACACTCTCCCTAACTAACACTAATCCCAACACTAAACCTAAAACTAAACCTAAACAAAAAGCAAAACCTAACACTAACACTAACACTAACCCTATCCCTAATCCTAAAATTAAAACTAAACTTAACCAAACCCTAATCCTAACATTAAATTAATTCTAAACCTAACCGGAACCCTAAATCTAACCCTAACTAAAAACCTAATAATAACCCTAACCCTAATCCTATCCCTAACAATAACTCTAATTCTAAAACTAATGTAAATTTTAACCCTAACCCCAAACCGAAATCTAACTCTAACCCTTACCCTAACACTAACCCTAACCATAACCCTAAACTTCACACTAATGCTAACACTAACCCAAACCCTAACTCTAACCCTAACCCTAACACTAACCCTAAACCTAACTCTAACCCTAACCATAATCCTAACCCTAAACCTAAAACAACACTAATATTAACCCTACAACTTACCCTAACACAAATCCTAAACTTAACCCATCCATGAATCTAACCCTCAATCTAACCCAATCCCTAATACTAACCCTAACATTAGCCCTAAACCTAACCCTAACCCTAATCCTAACCCTAACTCTGAAACTAACACTAATTTTAATCCTAAACCTAACCCTAACTCTAATCCTCACTCTATCCCTAACCCTAAGCCTAACACTAACCCTTTCCCTTACTCTAACAATAAAACAAAACAAAAACTTAACACTTATGCTAAGTTTAACACTAACCCTAAATCTAACCATAAACATAACCTTAACACTAATCCGACCCAAAAACTAACCTTTACCATAATCCTAACTCAAACCCTAACTCTAACCCTAACACTAACACTAAACCTATAAAGAACTCTAACCCTACACCTAACACTACATCTAACCCTAACACTTATCATAACCCTAATTCTAACATAAACCCTATTACTAACCAAAACCTTAACCCTAACCCACACCCTACACTTAACAGGAAACCTAACCCTGTCCCTAATTCTAACACCAACCCTAACCCTAACGCTAAGCATAACACTCACCCAACCCAACACTAATCCTCACCCTAATGCTTATCCTAAACCTAATAATAACCCTAACCCTAACCCTATCCATTCCCTTAACAAAAACCCTAACCCTAAAAATAAATACAAATGAAACCCTATCTCTTAATATAACCTTTACAACAACCCTAAAATTAACCCTAACCCTAACACTAACCCATCCCCAAAACTACTCCTAACTTTAACTCTAATACTAACTCTAAACTTAACCCTAACTCTAATCCTAACACTAATCCTGACCATAAACCTAACACTACAACTGACCCTAACCCTAACTGTAAAGCAAACTTAACTTGAAAGCTAAGCCTAAGCCTACCTTAACCATAACCATAACAGTAATCCTTACCTTAAACCTAACCAAACCCTATCCCTAAACCTAACTATAACACTAACACTTACCCTCACTGTGACGCTAAGAATAACCCTAACCCTAACATTAACACTAACAGTAAAACTATTTCTAAACATCAACCTAAAACTAACCCTAAAGGTAACCATAACTTTAATCCTAAACCAAAATCTAAACCTAAACTTATCCCGCACCCTAACACTAAACTTATCACTAAAAATAACTCTAACACTAACTCTAACCTAAAACCTAACACTAATTCTAACCCTAACCCTAACCCTAACCCTAACTCTAACACTAACTTCAACACTAACTCTAAACCTAATATTAAACTTAAGAGTAAAACTAACCCTAATACTAACACTAACCCTAACCTTAACACTAATCCTAAACAAAAACCTAACCCTACCCTAATCATATCCCTTAACCTAACCCTAAACCTAACACTAATTTTTATTCTAACAATAACTCTAACACTAACCAAAACCCTAACACTTACTCTAAGTTAAACACTAACACTAACCCCAATCCTAACTACAACCATAACCCTAACAATAACCCTCACCCTAAACTTAAAACTAAATTTTATCTTAACTCTAAACCTTAGCCCTAACCCCAACACTAACACTAAACCAAACACTAAATCTAACCCTAATCCTAACTGTAACCGTAACCCTAATGCTAAACCTAAAGCTAACAAAAATACTAAAACTAAAACTAAACTTAACACGAAACCTAACACTAACCATAATCATAACACTAAACCTAAAACTAAACCTAACGTTAACCCTAACATTACCCCAAACCCAAAACATAACAATAACTGTAAAACTAACCATAACCCTAACATTAAACCTACACCTAATACTAACCATAACCATAACCCTAAACCTAAGTTTAACACTTACCCTAATACTAACACTATTAATGTAACCTTTACAATAACCCTAACATTAACCCTAACCCTAACACAAAACAAAACCAAAAACTAAAACTAACTTGATTACTAATTCTAATCCTAACCCTTACCCTAACCCTAACTCTAATGCAAACATTAACCCTGATCATAAACCTAACCCTAAACACTTATCCTAAAACTTATAAAATATAATCTTAATTTTAACACTAATCCTAAACCTAAACCTAACCTAACACTAATACTAACCCTAATCCTAACACTAAACCAAACACTAACCCTTACTTTAACCATAACCCTTACCCTAATTTTAACTATAACTTTAACACTAACCCTAACCATAACCATAACAAGAAACTTAATCTTAACAGTAACCCTAACCCTAAACCTAACCCTGAAACCAACCTTTAACCTCACCCTAGCCCAAACTCTAACACTAACACTAAATCTAACACTATTCATAACCTAAACCTAACAGTAAACCTAAACATATCCCTAATCCTAACCATAACTCTAACACTTACAATAAAACTAAGCCTAAAACTAACCCTTACCATAACTGTAAACCGTACACTAACCATAACAGTAACTGTAACACTAAGCCTAACACTAACTCTAGCACTAACCCTAAACCTAACTGTAAACCTTACACTAACCCTTACCCTAACCCTAATCCTAACCGAAACCCTAACCCTAACCATAACCCAAGTCCTAATACAAACCCTAACCCTAATCTAATCCTAATTCTAACAAAACCCTAAACCTAACCCTAACCCTAAAACTAACCATAACTCTAACCGTAACCCTAACATTAAACATAAATCTAACTCTCACAATGACCCTAACCCTAACCCTAAACCTAACACTAAACCTCACCCTAACCTTAAGCCTAACCCTAAAACTAACAAAAACCCAAACCTCTCTGTAACACTAAACCTACTCTATTCCTAACCTTAACACCAAACTGTAAACCTAATTCTAACCCTAACTTAACTTAATCCTTACCTTAATTCTAAGTCTAACCCTAACACAAAACTTAACATTAACACTAAATCTAACCCCAACTACAGATAACCTAACACTAACTTATCCCTAAATGTAACCCTAATGCTAACCCTAACTCTAACCCTAATTCTAAATTTAACCCTAGCACTATACCGAATTCTAACCGAAAAGTTAACCTAACCCTAATCCTAACCCTAACTGTGACCCTAACCCGAACACTAACCCTAAAATAAACCAAACATACAACTAAAGGTAAACTTAACTCCAACCCTATCCCTAAATGTAACCTTCAAAATAACCTTAAACATAACCTTAACCATAACACTACTTTAATACTAAACTTAACCCTTCCATAACCATAACCCTAACACTAACCCTAATGGTAATCCTAAATATAAAACAAACCCTAACTCTAATAGTAAACCTAACCCTAACCCTAAACCTATAACTAACCCTTATTTTAAAACTAACCCTAACCCTAACACAAAACATCTTCTAACCATAACCCTAACACTAAACCAAAACATAAATCTAACCATAACACTAACTCTAATCCCAAACATTACTCTAAACCTAAACCTAAACCTAATCCTAACCCTAACACTGACCCGAACCCTAAAACTAATTCAGACCCTATACCTAACCCTAACCCTAACATTAATCGTATCTGCAACACTGATCCTAACAGTAAACCTAATACAAAACTTAAACATAAATTTAACCCTAACCCTAAGAGTAAGCCTAACCCTATCTCTAATCCTAACCGTAATATTAACCATAACTCTAATCCTAAAACTAATCCTAAATATAAACATAACCCTACCCCAACCCTAGAACTAACCCTACCTAACTCTAACTTTAACACTAAACCTAACCTGAACAATAACACTCTCTCTAACACTAACACTAAACCCAACACTAAAACTCAAACTAACACTAACCATAAACCAAACCCTAACCCTTACCCTAACCTATCCCTAATCTTAAAATTAAAACTAAAACTAACCCTAAATTTAACCTGAATACTAACTTTACCCTAACCTTAACCCTAACACTAACTGAAACCCTAATCCTAAATGTAACACTAACCCTAACGCTAAACCTACAACTAACCCTAATCCTAACTCTAACACTAACCCTTACCTTAACCCTAAATCTAACTTTAAAACTAAATCTAAAACTAACACTAACCCTAAACATAAACCTTAGAATAAACATTACCATAAACCTAACTCCATCTAAAACCATAAACTTAACCCTAACCTTATACCTAACCCTAACCCCAATACTAACACAATTCCTAAACCTAAACCTTAGTTTAACACTAAACCTAATCCTAAACCTAACCATAACCTTAACAGTAACACAAACCCTAACCATAACCTGATTTTTAAAACTAAGTTTTACACAAACCCTACACCTAATCTTCAACCTGAAACTAATCATAAGTCTAAATCTAACACTAAACCTTACTGTAAGCCTTATCCTAAACCTAACCCTAACAGAAATCCTAAACCTAACCCTCAACTTAACCCTAACCCTAACACTAAACCTAACACTAATTCTGACGAAAACCCTAATTCTAACAGTAATCCTAAAACTAACCATAAACATAGATATAACACTAAACCAAACCAAATCCTAACCCTAATCCTAACCCTAACCCTCACACTAACAATAACCATAATTCTAAACCTAACCCTAACAGTAACACTAAACATAACCCTAAAACTCACCCTAATATTAAACTTTACCCTAACCTTAACATTAACTCTAACCCTAAGACTAAACAAAACTCTAACTCTAACCCTGAACCTAACCATTACCCTAACCCTAACCCTAACCATAAGACTATCTCTAAACTTAAACCTAAACCTAGACCTAACATTAACCAAACACTAAGCTTAACCCTAACCCTAACACTTACTATACTTTAAACCGAACCCAAAACTAACCCTAAACATGTCTAAAAGTAACACCAACCCTAAATAACACTAACCCTAACCCTAATACTAACATAAATCTTAGCCCTATACTAACCCTAACCCTAAACCTAACCCTAAACATAACACTAACACTAAAACTAAAACTTATCCCAACTTTAACTGTAATCCTAACACTAACATTAACACTAAACATATACCTAACCGAGAAACTAAACATTACCCTATCTCTAGCCTACTCTAACTTGAACAATAACACTAAAACTATAATTAACCCTCACCCTAAACCTAACACTAAATTTAACCCTAACCCTAAAACAAACCTTAAACCTAACCCTAACCGTAAGACAAATTCAAACTCTAAACCTAAAAGTAATACTAACCCTAACCCTAACCATAACCATAAGCATAACCTTAAACTAACCAAAATCCAATATCTATCCCTAACCCTAATGGTAACTCTAACATTCACACTAACAATGAACTAAACCATAACCCTAAGCTTAAACCTAAATTTAAAACTACCTCTTACTCTAACCATAATGCTAACCCTAAAACAAACCCTACCTTTAACCCTAACATTAACCCTAAACCAAACCATACAACAAGACTTAAACCTAACTTTAAAATCAACCCTAACCCTAACCATTACACTAACCCTAACCCTAAACCTAATACTAAAACTCTCCCTAACCCTAACTCTAAACCTAAGCCTAATCTTAGAACTAATTATATCTGTAAAACTTACCCTAATCCTAACCCTAACAGTAACCCTAACCATAAAACTAAACCTATCTCTAACTTTAACCCTAACCAGAACCCTATCTTTAATCATAAGCCTAACCCTAATTATAACCCTAAACCTAAACCTATCCTAACCCTAATTCCAACTATAATATATCTGTAACCCTAACCCTAATACTAACCCTATTCCTAATTTTTACCCTAACCCTAACCTTAATCATAACTAACCCTAACAATAATAGTAACTATAATTTTAACACTAAACCTAAACCTAATTTTAAATCTAATATAAACTATAACTCTAACCCGAACAGTAAACATAACCCTGTACCTAACACTAAACCTAATTATAACACTAATCCTAACCCTAACTTGAAAACTAATTCTAACCCTAACTCTAACCTTAACCCTAACCCTAAATCTATCCAAAACCCCCAACCTACCCCTAACCCTAACACTATACATAACCCTAACCCTAACTCTAATACTAATGCTAATCCTAACACAAATCAAAAACTATCTCTAAACCTAAATTTTACCCTAATTCTAAACCTAATTCTAACACTAACTCTAACCCTCACCATAACCCTAAACCCAACATTAATCCTAACTTTAACCTGAACCCTAACTGTAACACTTAACCCTAACCCTAACCCTAAACATAACCAAATTGTAAAATTAACACATGCACTAACTTCAACCCTAACATTTATCCTAAACGTAAAACTAACCCTAATCCTAAAAATAACCCTAACACTAACCCTAAGGCTATCTCTAACACTAACACTAATTCTAAATCTAATACTAACACTAACCATAAACCTAACCCTAACCCAAAATGTTACACTAAACTTAACTGTAACAGTAACCCTAAACATATTCCTTACTGTAACCTTAAAAATAACCCTAAACCTAACTCTAACCCTAACCCGATTTATAAACCTAACACTAAACCTAACAATAAACTTAACCCTTACCTTTACACTAACCCTAACCTAAACTAAACACTAAGAATAAACAAAAACTTAATCTTAACCATAACTCTTACATGAACCCTAAACTTTATTCTAAACTAAACCCTAACCCTAATACTACAATTAACCCTAACATTAACATTAAAACTAAACCCTAAGCAAAACCTAAACCTGAGCCTAACTCTAACCCCATTAGTTTCCAAAACCCTAAACCTAACCCTATCCTTAACACAAACCCTAACCGAAACCTGAAACTAATCCTAAACCTAATTCTTTTCATAATCCCAACCCTAACACTAACCCAAACACTAATGCTGATACTAATCCTAACTCTAGCACTAACCCTAAATGTAACCCTAATCTTTACACTAACACTAATCTTAACCCTAACCCTAAACCAAACAATAACCCAAAAAATTACCCTGACACTAACCCTAACTCTAACACTAACCCTAAACCTAAATTTATTCTGCACACTAACACTAAAGCTAAACCTACATTAACACCAACGCTAACACTAACACTACTCCTATCACAAACCCTAACCCTAAACCTAATCTTATACGTAACACTAAACCTATACCTAACCCCAATCCTAACACTAATCCTAAACCCAAACCTAACAATTACCCTAATCCTAACCCTACACAATATCCTAACTCTCGGAGATTCAACATGGCGGCGGACACAGAGAGATAAAATCTCTGACCTTTTCATCTGTGCGGGCATAGGGAGTCATCAACCATATAAATGCTGTATGCCTAGGATCACTAGGCAATGCTGAGCTGACGTTGATCTGGGGTGAACAGTCTGCGCCTCTCAGAACACACACCGAGCCCGGATGGGCTGAATTCAAGCTCCCGTTCCCCTGCGTCTCACAGACAAACTGCAGTGACTCAGCACTAAACGATCCTGCTGAAACAAGTGGTCGGCCCTTCTGAAGCTACAGAGGTTAATACCAACGGAGCCTTCATAGGTAGTGGTCACAGGATTGAGGTGGGGTTTGGGAGAGCCAGTCAGGACCCACCAGTTGCATTGGTAACTCAGCAAAGGGAATGAACTGTCACCATTTGCATGGGATACCACCCTGACAGAGGACTGACATCACCAGAATGCGGCGGAGGAGATAACTTTATTGAAACCAGCAGCGAGAGGTGTGTAACCCCCTAGCCCCCCCTCTCCACACAGTGGGGAAACCTTAAGGGCCCCTCCCAGCTCTCTCATAAAAGCCCCTCCCAGCTATCCCGTCAGCGTGATAGTCAGACCGAGGGAATCAGGAGTGACAAAGCATCCGCGGCAAAGAACCCCCTGCTACCTCTCCCACCAGTGCTGACAACTGAGGTCTCTTGCACCAGCTACTGGGGTTGTGGCTACTGGAGGGAAAGAAAATTCGTTGAGGGTTGTCAGCCCCAAGCTCCACAAACGTAGGGTCTGAGGGAATGGCAAACAGGGAGAGTGTGCCCAGTCGTTCAAGAAAATAGGGCTCCTGGGAGCAGCAGACCTGGTGTGTAGCCAGTGTTGTGGTGAGTATCACTGGTAAGGGGGGCCTGGCTTGAGGAAAAGTGGGGAAGTGACTGCACAAAAGAGAAGGCCCTAGGCACTCAGGATTGGAGGCCCGCCTAGTCTACAAGGAGGAGCTGCTGAACAGTGATTGGTCCCGCATATTGAGAGAAGATTGGCCCGGTGAGAACAGCTCCACCTACTAGAAGAGAAGTTAATCAAACTCTAAGACTGCATTTATTAATTGTTTTTAATTTGGGTTTTGTTTTAATTTTAATTTTTAATTTTTTTTAATTTTTTTTATATTTTTAATTTTAGGGTTTTTTGATTATTTTTTAATTTTTTTTTCTTTTTTTCTTTTCTATTTTTTTCTTTTATCTTTTCATTTCTTTTCAATTTCTTTATACACCCTTCCTTGAAATCTACCTGCTTACTCTCATTCTCTTTAGTGACTCCTTCCCTTCCCTTCTAATACCTTTTCTCCCAAGCATCAAATAAATTTATAGGAGTAAACAGTAATTCAGCAAACAGAACAAGAAGTAGCATGAGCAGCATGAAAAAGCAAGGAAGAAAACGAGTACAAACTATGTAGGACAGACTAAATATTTAGGAGGACGGAGAGGGATAAGAAAAATGGTCAAATAAAGAACTCAAGGAATACCTTAGACAGATGGAATGGAACCTTAAGGAGGATATGAGACAGCAAATTCAAACAGTGAAAAAACACATTGAAAATTAATTACATAAACAGATAAAAGAAGCAAATAAGCATCCTTTTCAGGAGATAAAGATTATTTAAAAAATCAAACAATAATTCTAGAAATGAAGGAAACAATAAACCAAATTAAAAACTCAAATGAGGGTATCACTAACAGAGTGGAGCAAATAGAAGCCAGAACTTCAGATAATGAAGACTTAATATATCATCTTGAAAAGAGTATAGCCAACTCAGAAAGGCTGGTAAAAAATCACGAGAAAAACATCCAAGAGATATGGGATAAAATAATAAAAAAAAAAACTTAAGAGTGATCGGGATAGCGGAAGGTATAGAGGCTCAGACCAAGGGAATGAGCAACCTGCTGAATGAAATAATTATTTAAAACTTTCCAGAAATATAAAAGGAAATGGGTATACAAATTGTAGATGCATACAGGACACCGAGCATACAAAATCACAGTAGACCAATGCCAAGATACACTGTTATGAAGATATCCAATATACAGAAAAAAGGAAGAATATTTAAAGCTACAACAGAAAGGAGGCAGATTACCTTCAGGGGTAAACCATTAAGGTTAACAATGTAACAATGGATTTTTCATCACAGACGCTGAAAGCGAGAAGATCCTGGAACAACATATTTCAGAAAATGAAAGACAATGGACGCCAACCAAGGATTTTGTATCCAGCAAAACTAAGCTTCAGGTACAACAACGAAATAAAAATATTTCATGATAAACCAAAGTTAAAAGAATTTGCAGCCAGAAAGCCAGCATTGCAGAGCATCTTGAGCAAAACACTACACGAGGAAGAAATGAAAATCAATAACCAAAACCAACAGTGGGAAGTACCTCCGTAAAGACAGAGGGAAGGGGAAAAGCTAATGATGGAGAAACAAACTAAATTTAAAAAAAAAAAAGATAAACAATCAAACATGGCTGGCAGTACAAACCATATATCAATAGTAACTCTAAACATTAATGGCTTAAACTCTCCAATAAAGCAACATAGGCTTGTAACATGGATTAAAAAAAAAATCCAACAATATGCTGCCTCCAGGAGACGTATCTGATTGGAAAAGACATACACAGGCTGAAGGTAAAAGGTTGGCAAAAAATGTACCACACACAGGGTCCTTGTAAGCAAGCAGGGGTGGCCATCCTCATATCGAATAAAACTAATTTCAAG
This sequence comes from Ictidomys tridecemlineatus, assembly GCF_052094955.1. Classification (NCBI taxonomy): domain Eukaryota; kingdom Metazoa; phylum Chordata; class Mammalia; order Rodentia; family Sciuridae; genus Ictidomys; species Ictidomys tridecemlineatus. The sequence goes on from NW_027525899.1 coordinate 174,249, forward strand.
ATTAAGTTAATCAAAAGGGATAAGGAAGGACATTATATACTGTTAAAAGGAACCATTCACCAACAAGACATAACAATTATCAATATCTGTGTACCAAATAATGGTGCTGCAACATTCATAAAACAAATTCTCCTCAAGTTCAAGAATCAAATAGACTACAACACAATATTTATGGGTTATTTCAACACACCTCTCTCACCATTGGACAGATCCTCCAAACAAAAGTTGAATAAAGAAACTTTAGAACTCAATATCACAATCAATAACCTAGACTTAACTGACATATATAGAATATATCAACCATCATCAAGTGTATATACTTTTTTCTCAGCAGCACATGGATCCTTCTCAAAAATAGACCATATATTATGCCATAGGGCAACCCTCATTAAATATAAAGAGGTGGAGATAATACCATGCATTTTATCTGATCATAATGGAATGAAACTGGAAATCAATGATACAAAAAAGAAGGAAAAAGGCTACATCACATGAAAAATGAACAATATGTAATTGAATAATCAATGGGTCACAGAAGAAATAAAGGAGGAAATCAAAAAATTTTAGAGATAAATGAAAATACATACACAACCTATCGGAATCTATGGGGCACAATGAAAGCAGTTTGAAAAGGGAAATTTATCACCTGGAGGTCATTACTCAAATAAAGAAAAAATCAACAAATAAATGAGCTCACACTTCATCTCAAAGCCCTGGAAAAGGAAGAGCAAGACAATTGCAAATGTAGCAGAAGGCAAGAAATAATTAAAATAAGAGTGGAAATAAACAAAATTGAAACAAAAGAAACTATTGAAAAACTTTACAAAACTAAAAGTTGGTTCTTTGAAAAAAATAAATAAGATTGACAGACCCTTAGCCATGCTAAGGAAGAGAAGAATAGAGAGAACTCAAATTACTAACATACCTGATGAAAAAGGCAATATCACAACAGATACTACAGAAATACAGAAGATAATCAGGAATTATTTTGTAAACCTATATTCCAATAAAATAGAAGATAGTGAAGACATCTATAAATTTCTTAAGTCATATGATTTGCCCAGACTGAGTCAGGAGGATACACCCAATATGAACAGAATATTATCAATGGATGTAATAAAAGAAGCAATGAAAAGACTACCAACCAAGAAAAGCCTAGGACCAGATGGGTATACAGTGGAGTTTTACAAAACCTTTAAAGAAGAATTAATACCAATACTTTTCAAGTTATTTCAGGAAATAGAAAAAGAGAGAGCTCTTCCAAATTTATTCTATGAGGCCAACATCACCCTGATTTCGAAACCAGACAAAGACAACTCAAAGAAAGAAAATTACAGACAAATATCTCTAATGAACCTAGATGCAAGAATCCTCAATAAAATTCTGGTGAATCAGATACAAAAACACATCAAAAAAATTGTGGACTATGATCAAGTAGGATTCATCCCTGGGATACAAGGATGATTCAATATATGAAAATCAATAAATGTTAGACTTATAGATAAGAACCATATGATCATCTCGATAGATGCAGAAAAAGCATTCAACAAAGTACAGCATCCCTTTAAGTTCAAAACATCAGAAAAACTAGGGATAACAGAAACTTACCTCAACATTGTAAAAGCTATCTATGCTGAGCCTCATGCTAGCATCATTCTGAATGGAGAAAAATTAAAGGCATTCCCTCTAAAATCTGGAACAAGACAGGGACATTCTCTGTCTCCACTTCTATTCAATATAGTTCTCGAAACACTGGCCAGAGCAATTAGACAGATGAAAGAAATTAAAGGCATAAAAATAGAAAAAGAAAAACTTAAATTATCACTATTTGTGGCATTTATAAACAATAGAGTATTACGCAGCACTAAAAAATGACAAAATCATGGAATTTACAGGGAAATGGATGGCATTAGAGCAGTTTATGATAAGTGAAGCTAGTCAATTCCTAAAAAACAAATGCCAAATATCTTCTTTGATATAATCAGAGCAACTAAGAACATAGCAGGGAAGAAGAGCAGGAGGAAAAGATTAACATTAAACACAGACATGAGATGGGAGGGATAGGGAGAGAACAGAGAAATTGCATGGAAATGGATGAAGACCCTCATTGCTACACATAAAAAATACATATAAGAGGTTGTCAGGGGAAAAAGAAAAAAAAAACAAGGGAGAGAATTGAATTAAAGTAGATGGGGAAGAGAGACAAAATGGGAGGGAAAGGGAGGGGAGGGGGGATAATAGAGAATAAAAAAGGTAGCAGAATAAAACAGTTACTAATATGGCATTATGTAAAAATGTGGATGTGTAACCGATGTGATTCTGCAATCTGTATTTGGGGTGAAAATGAGAGTTATTAACCCAATTGAATCTAATGTATGAAATATGATAAGTTAAGAGCTTTGTAATGTTTTGAACAAGCAATTAAAAAAAGAAAAAATTCTTAACTCTAACCCAAAAATAACCCTAACACTAACTATAAACCTATACCTAACCTAAATCTGAATATAACAATAAACCTAACCATAAGCCTAACTTTAATTTTAGTACTAACCTACACTTAACACTAACACAAACCCTAACCCTAACCCTAAGTTTAACAGTAACCCTAATTTTAAACCTAAACAAAAGCTAGCCATAACTCTAAACCTAAAACTAATCCTTACCCAAAAAGTAACACAACAATAATTAAAACCTAACAATAAATTTAAACCTATACCTAAACCCAATCCTAACACTAACCATACACCAAACATTAAACCTAACCCTAAACCTAAACCTAATCATAACCCTCACCCTAACTCAAACCCTAACTGTAACCTAACCCTAAATGTAAGACTATACTAACCCTAATGCTAAACTTAAACCTAACCCCAATTCTAAACCAAACCCTAATACTAATCCAAAACCTAAATCTAAACCTAAATCTAACCCTAGGCTAACACTAAACCTAACCCAAACCCTAAGTGTAATCATCAACCTAACACTAAACCTAACCGTATCCCTAACACTAAAACTAAGCCTAAACATAACCCTAACACTAACCCTAACCCTATCCGTAAACCTAACACTAAACCTAACCCTAAAACTAAACTTAACACTAAACCTAACCCTAAAACTACCCCAATCATAAACATAAAACTAAACCTAACTCTAACCCGAACCCTAACACTAAACCTAACCCGAACCCTAATGCTAAAAATAACACAAACCCTACCCTAACCCTAATCCTAACACTAAAACTAACTCTAATGCTAACCCTGACACTAACCCTTACCCTAAATCTAACCCCTACAAAAACTCTAATGCTAATTTTAACCCTAAACCTAAAAATAAACTGAAACATAAACCTTAACATAAACATATTCCTAACCAAAAACTTAACTCAAAACCTAACCCTAATTATTATACTAACACTAACAAAAACCCTAACTCTAAAACTAAAACCTTAATCTAACCCTAACCCTAACAATAATACATACCTAACTCGAAAAATAATATCTCTAACACTATCCCTTAACCTAACCCTAACCCTAACACAAACCTTAACTCTAACCTAATCCTAAAGATAACCCTATCACTAACCCTAACCATAAGCCTAACACTATACCTAACACTACCCCTAACCCCAATATTAACCCTAATAATAACCAAAAACCTAACCCTAACCTAAACAAAACCATAAACCTAACTCGAACCCTAAACTAACACTAACACTAATCCTAACCCTAAACCCAATGCTAACACTAAAACTAGCCATAACCCTAATTATACATCTACTACTGAACCTAAACCTAACACTAAACATAACACTAAACTAACTCTAACCCTAACCTAACACAAACCATAACACTGATCCTAACACTAACCCTTACCCTAATCCTAACCCTAACCAGAACGTAACCATGAAACTAACCTTAACTCTAATAGTAATTTTAAACCTAACACTAACACTAAAACTAACCATAACCCTAAACCTAACATTAACCATAAATTTAAATTTAACCCTAAACTTTATCCTAATTGTAATTTTAACTCTAACCCTAGTCACATCCTTAAACCTAACACTAAAAATAACCCTAATCCTAATCCTAACCAAAAACCTAATCCTAATTTGAACCCTAAATCTAACCCTGACATTAACACAAACTGTAACACTTACCCTAAACCTAACACCCACCCTAACCCTAACAATAACTCTAACCATAAACCTAACATTAAACTTTAACCTAACCCTAACCATAAACCTAAAACTAAATATAATCCTAACCCTAAATGTAACTCTAAATATAAAACAAAACGTTACCCTAACCCTAACCCTTACTTTAACCCTAACAATAACCCTATCCCTATTTTTAACATGAATCCTAACAATAACACTAATCTGAACACTAACTCTAACACAAATGCTAAACCTAAACTGAAAACTAATTTTAAACATAAACCCTAAACCTATCTATTATCCTAATACTAACCCTAACTCTAACCATAAAATAAACCAAAACAGTAACCTAAACCTAACTCTAACCCTAAACCTAACACTAAACCTAACCATAACCATAACCCTAACCCTAACCCAAAACTTAACCCTAACCCTTAGCCTATGAGTAACATTAACTTTATACCTGACCCTAACCCTAATTGTAACCTTCAAACTAAAAATAACCCTTATCCTAATCCTAAACTTAACACTAAAACTAACCCTAACAGTAACCCAAATCATAAACTGAACCCTAACCCTAACCCTAATACTACACATAAACTAACCCTAACCCTAAACATAACCCTAACATTATCCCTAACACTAAGCTAAACCTAACTCTAAATATACTAGTTACCATAACTCTAACTCTAAGCCTAACACTAAACCAAACCCTAAGCCTAACCCTCACCCAAACACTAACCCTAACCCTAAACCTAAACATAACCCTAACTCTAACCCTAACCATAACACTAAGTTAAACCCTAATATTAACTCTAACACTAACCCTAACCTTGAAATTAACCATACCTCTAATTGAAGCCCTAAATCTAACACTACACCTGGACCTAATCCTAAATGTAAATCTAACCCTATGCCAAAACAAAACCCTAACCCTAATCATAACAGTAAACCTAAAACTAACCCTAAACCTAATCTTAAACCTAACACTCACTGTAACCCAAAACGTAAGTCTAAGCCTAACTTTAAACATTAATCCTAACACTAACCCTAAGCCTAACCCTGACTCTAATCATAAGCATAACACTAAACCTAACCATAACCCTAAAACTAACCCTAATCCTAACAGTAACCATAACCCTAAGCAATAACCTAACACTAACTTAAAACTTAACACTAACACTAATCCTAACAATTCCCTAATCTTAACCTAACCCTAACACTAACATTAACAGTAAACCTAAACATAACCCTAACTCTAACACTAAACCTAAGCCTATCCAAAACATAAACCTAACCCCAACTTTAACCCTAACCCAAACCCTAACCCTAACCCTAACACTAACCCTAACCCTAAAACTAATTCTAACACTAAACCTAACTCTGAACCTAACCCTATATATACCCATAATTTTAATTCTAACCATAACCCTAACATTAACCATAACACTCACACTACCCTAACCCTAACCATAAAACTAACACTAAACCTAACCCTAACCCTAATTCTAACCCGAACAATAATCCTAACCCTAACCCTAAAGCTAACACTAAACCTAACACTAACCCTAACACAAACATTAACCCTAAACAAATTCTGAATCATAACTCAAACTGTAACACTAACCCTAACCTTATCACTAACCCTAAACCTAACCCTAACCATAATACAAGCCCAGCCCTAACCTAACCCTTACTATCTCATTAAACATAACACATACCCTAACACTGAACCCAACCCTAACCTTAAAACTAACCTTAAATTTAATTCTAACCCTAACACTCAACCTAACCCTAAAGCTAACACTAACCCTAACACTACTCATCAACCTAACACTAAAAATAAATTTAAACCTAACCCTCACACAAAACCTAACCCTAACCTTAATGTTAACATTAACCCAAACCCTATTCTAACCCTTATTTTAACACTAACCCTTACCCTATTCCTAACCCTAAAACTAACCATAATGTTAACCTTAACTCTAATGCTAAAACTTACCCTAACTATAACCCTAACACTAGGCTAATCCTAATTCTAACCCTAAACCTAACACTAAACCGTATCTTAACCTTCACCCTCACCCTATTTCTAAGCTTAAATATAAGATAAACCCCAACCCTAACCCTAATTGTATCACTAAACCAAACCCTAACTATAACCCTAAAACTAACACCCAAACTCTAACCCTAACATTAACATTAATATCTAACCCTAAGTTTAATTATAAACCTAATGCTAACCCTAATCCTTAACCTAATTTTAACCAAACCCTAACACTAATCCTAACGTTAACCCTAAGCCTAACTTTAACCTATCCATAAACCTAACCCTAACCCTAACCCTATCACAATCCCTAACCCTAACCTAACCCTAACACTAACCCTAACGCTAACCCTTAAACTAACCTTAACCCTAATTCTCACACTAAAATTTACCCTAACCCTAACCTAACTCTAAAACTAAACCTATTCCTAACCCTAACACCAACTCTAATTCTTACATTAAACTTACACCTAAACCTAACTGAAAACCTATCTCTAATCTAACTCTTACATGAACCCTAAACATAAGCCTAACCCTAACTCATACCCTAACACGAAACCTAACACTAACACTAACTCTAACCTTAATACTAATCATAAAGCTTATAAATAACCCTTATGATAAAACTGAAACTAACAAAAATCCTACCCAAACCCTAACTCAAATTCTAACAATAACACTAACCCTAACATTATTCCTAACCATAAGCCTAACATTGACCCTAACACTAATTCTAACACTAACCCTAAACCTAACAGAGAAACTAACCGTAAACATAACACTAACACTTACCCTAACACTAAGCCTTAACATAACACTAATCCTAACCCTAAACCTAACTTAAAAACTAACATTAAACATGACCATATTATTTAACTAACACAAACACTAAACATAACCCTAACCCTAACAATAACAGTTACCCTAACACTAACCCTAAACCTAATTCTAAACATAACACTAATTCTTAACCTTACCCTAACCCTAACACTAATGCTAAACATAACCTTAACCCTAACATTAATACTAAACCTAACCCTAACCCTTACCTTAACCCTAAAATAAGTATCTCTAACACTAACCCTAACAATAACCCTAAAACTAACAATAACCTTAAAACTAACTGTAACACAAATTCTAACTCTAAAACTAATTCTAAACCTAACTCTAAACCTAACCCATAACCTATCTATATCCCCACCTCTTAACCTAAACCTAACAGAAACCAAACACTAACCTAAACCTTACCCTAACTCTAAACTTAACACTAAAACTAAACCTGTCTATAACCTTAAATCTAACACAAATCTTAACACTAGCCCTAACCGTAACACTCACACTAGCTTTAAGACTGACTCTAACCTTAACACTAAACCTAACCTAACACTAAAATAAACCTAACACTAAAATTAAGCTTAAACCTAACTCTAACAATAACTCTAACCCTAACCCTAACACTAACCTTAAACCTAACACTAACTCTAATCCTAATTCTAACACTAAATCTTACATTAACACTAACCCTAATGCTAATTTTAGACCTAAACCTAACCATAACGGTATTCCTATACATAACCCTAACCTTAAAACATAACCCTAACCCTAACCCTAACACAATCCCTAAACCTTACCAAACCCTAATTCTAATCCTAACACTAACCCTAACTCTAACAATAACCCTGAGCTTAACACTAAACCGAAACTTAAGCCTAACCCTAAACCTAAAACTAAAACTAACCCTAAATCTAACTACAACCCTGACATAAACCCTAACTCTAACCATAATATTAACCCTAATATTAACACTAAACCTAATTCTAAACCTAACCCTAAACTTGACAATAACCTTAACTCTAATCGCCACAATAAACCTAAAAATAAACCTAAATCTAACCATATCTCTAACTCTAAAACTAACCCTAAACCTAACCCTATACCTATTCCTAATCCTAAACCTATTTCTAAAACTAACCCCAAACACTAACCCTAAGCATAAACCTAACCCTAAGCTTAACCCTAACCATAACCCTAAACATAAACCTAAAACCAATACTAAAACTAACACTAACCATAACTCCAATCCTAACACTAACTCTAACCATAACCCTTACCCTAATACTCACCGACACTTTAACTCTAAACATAACCCTAACACTAACCATAATACTAACACTAACACTAACCCTAAATCTAACACTTATCAAAACACTAAACCTAACCCTAAAACTAATACTAAAACAAACCCTAACCCTCAACCTAACCTTTAACCCAAATCTAAACCTAACCCTAAAGTTAACACTAATAGTAACCCTAAACCTAACTCTAATTTTTATTCTAACCTTAAACCTAACACTAATCCTAATCATAATCCTATTCCTAACCTAAACA
>NW_027525900.1:0-13567 GCF_052094955.1 Ictidomys tridecemlineatus
TGAAAAAGGGTGTGCTGAGATTTCAGGCAACTCGTAGTTTTTTGGAAGCTTGGCAGGCCCTTTCCATGAAAGTGATTCTCGCCAGTCTCTGCTTAGGGTTACATCAACAGCAAACAAACCATAGAGATAGAACTTGAAACTGCTTTGTTGTGTCAAGTTTCAAAGAGCTAGCACAAACCGTGTTTGATTTAGAGTTCCAAATACATGTATCCCTATAGAAGAAAACAGAGTGAAACCTCAAAATGAAACCGGTTACTGCCAACGAACGGTTTAACCTAGAAGAACGAAATTTGGCGAGCCAAGTGGGACTGGTGTACTGATCATTACCTGAAAGTTTCATCAAGATTGGGTGAAAAAGGGTGTGCTGAGATTTCAGGCAACTCGTATACGTAGTTTTTTGGAAGCTTGACAGGCCCTTTCCATGAAAGTGATTCTCGCCAGTCTCTGCTTAGGGCTACATCAACAGCAAACAAACCATAGAGATAGAACTTGAAACTGCTTTATTGTGTCAAGTTTCAAAGAGCTAGCACAAACCGTGTTTGATTTAGAGTTCCAAATACATGTATCCCTATAGGAGAAAACAGAGTGAAACCTCAAAATGAAACCGGTTACTGCCAACGAACGGTTTAACCTAGAAGAACGAAATTTGGCGAGCCAAGTGGGATTGGTGTACTGATCATTACCTGAAAGATTCATCAAGATTGGGTGAAAAAGGGTGTGCTGAGATTTCAGGCAACTCATAGTTTTTTGGAAGCTTGGCAGGCCCTTTCCATGAAAGTGATTCTCGCCAGTCTCTGCTTAGGGCTACATCAACAGCAAACAAACCATAGAGATAGAACTTGAAACTGCTTTATTGTGTCAAGTTTCAAAGAGCTAGAACAAACCGTGTTTGATTTCGAATTCCAAATACATGTATCCCTATAGGAGAAAACAGAGTGAAACCTCAAAATGAAACCGGTTACTGCCAACGAACGGTTTAACCTAGAAGAACGAAATTTGGCGAGCCAAGTGGGATTGGTGTACTGATCATTACCTGAAAGTTTCATCAAGATTGGGTGAAAAAGGGTGTGCTGAGATTTCAGGCAACTCGTAGTTTTTTGGAAGCTTGGCAGGCCCTTTCCATGAAAGTGATTCTCGCCAGTCTCTGCTTAGGGTTACATCAACAGCAAACAAACCATACAGATAGAACTTGAAACTGCTTTATTGTGTCAAGTTTCAAAGAGCTAGCACCAACCTTGTTTGATTTAGAGTTCCAAATACATGTATCCCTATAGGAGAAAACAGAGTGAAACCTCAAAATGAAACCGGTTACTGCCAACGAACGGTTTAACCTAGAAGAACGAAATTTGGCGAGCCAAGTGGGATTGGTGTACTGATCATTACCTGAAAGTTTCATCAAGATTGGGTGAAAAAGGGTGTGCTGAGATTTCAGGCAACTCGTAGTTTTTTGGAAGCTTGGCAGGCCCTTTCCATGAAAGTGATTCTCGCCAGTCTCTGCTTAGGGCTACATCAACAGCAAACAAACCATAGAGATAGAACTTGAAACGGCTTTATTGTGTCAAGTTTCAAAGAGCTAGCACAAACCGTGTTTGATTTAGAGTTCCAAATACATGTATCCCTATAGGAGAAAACAGAGTGAAACCTCAAAATGAAACCGGTTACTGCCAAAGAACGGTTTATCCTAGAAGAACGTAATTTGGCGAGCCAAGTGGAATTGGTGTACTGATCATTACCTGAAAGTTTCATCAAGATTGGGTGAAAAAGTGTTTGCTGAGATTTCGGGCAACTCGTAGTTTTTTGGAAGCTTGGCAGGCCCTTTCCATGAAAGTGATTCTCGCCAGTCTCTGCTTAGGGCTACATCAACAGCAAACAAACCGTAGAGATAGAACTTGAAACTGCTTTATTGTGTCAAGTTTCAAAGAGCTAGGACAAACCGTGTTTGATTTAGAGTTCCAAATACATGTATCCCTATAGGAGAAAACAGAGTGAAACCTCAAAATGAAACCGGTTACTGCCAACGAACGGTTTAACCTAGAAGATCGAAATTTGGTGAGCCAAGTGGGATTGGTGTACTGATCATTACGTGAAAGTTTCATCAAGATTGGGTGAAAAAGGGTGTGCTGAGATTTCAGGCAACTCGTAGTTTTTTGGAAGCTTGGCAGGCCCTTTCCATGAAAGTGATTCTCGCCAGTCTCTGCTTAGGGTTACATCAACAGCAAACAAACCATAGAGATAGAACTTGAAACTGCTTTGTTGTGTCAAGTTTCAAAGAGCTAGCACAAACCGTGTTTGATTTAGAGTTCCAAATACATGTATCCCTATAGAAGAAAACAGAGTGAAACCTCAAAATGAAACCGGTTACTGCCAACGAACGGTTTAACCTAGAAGAACGAAATTTGGCGAGCCAAGTGGGACTGGTGTACTGATCATTACCTGAAAGTTTCATCAAGATTGGGTGAAAAAGGGTGTGCTGAGATTTCAGGCAACTCGTATACGTAGTTTTTTGGAAGCTTGACAGGCCCTTTCCATGAAAGTGATTCTCGCCAGTCTCTGCTTAGGGCTACATCAACAGCAAACAAACCATAGAGATAGAACTTGAAACTGCTTTATTGTGTCAAGTTTCAAAGAGCTAGCACAAACCGTGTTTGATTTAGAGTTCCAAATACATGTATCCCTATAGGAGAAAACAGAGTGAAACCTCAAAATGAAACCGGTTACTGCCAACGAACGGTTAAACCTAGAAGAATGAAATTTGGTGAGCCAAATGAGATTGGTGTACTGATCATTACCTGAAAGTTTCATCAAGATTGGGTGAAAAAGTGTGTGCTGAGATTTCAGGCAACTCGTAGTTTTTGGAAGCTTGGCAGGCCCTTTCCATGAAAGTGATTCTCGCCAGTCTCTGCTTAGGGCTACATCAACAGCAAACAAACCATAAAGATAAAACTTGAAACTGCTTTTTTGTGTCAAGTTTCAAAGAGCTAGCACAAACCGTGTTTGATTTAGAGTTCCAAATACATGTATCCCTATAGGAGAAAACAGAGTGAAACCTCAAAATGAAACCGGTTACTGCCAACGAACGGTTTAACCTAGAAGAACGAAATTTGGCGAGCCAAGTGGGATTGGTGTACTGATCATTACCTGAAAGATTCATCAAGATTGGGTGAAAAAGGGTGTGCTGAGATTTCAGGCAACTCGTAGTTTTTTGGAAGCTTGGCAGGCCCTTTCCATGAAAGTGATTCTCGCCAGTCTCTGCTTAGGGCTACATCAACAGCAAACAAACCATAGAGATAGAACTTGAAACGGCTTTATTGTGTCAAGTTTCAAAGAGCTAGCACAAACCGTGTTTGATTTCGAATTCCAAATACATGTATCCCTATAGGAGAAAACAGAGTGAAACCTCAAAATGAAACCGGTTACTGCCAACGAACGGTTTAACCTAGAAGAACGAAATTTGGCGAGCCAAGTGGGATTGGTGTACTGATCATTACCTGAAAGTTTCATCAAGATTGGGTGAAAAAGTGTGTGCTGAGATTTCAGGCAACTCGTAGTTTTTTGGAAGCTTGGCAGGCCCTTTCCATGAAAGTGATTCTCGCCAGTCTCTGCTTAGGGCTACATCAACAGCAAACAAACCATAGAGATAGAACTTGAAACTGCTTTATTGTGTCAAGTTTCAAAGAGCTAGCACAAACCGTGTTTGATTTAGAGTTCCAAATACATGTATCCCTATAGGAGAAAACAGATTGAAACCTCAAAATGAAACCGGTTAGTGCCAACGAACGGTTTAACCTAGAAGAATGAAATTTGGCGAGCCAAGTGAGATTGGTGTACTGATCATTACCTGAAAGTTTCATCAAGATTGGGTGAAAAAGTGTGTGCTGAGATTTCAGGCAACTCGTAGTTTTTGGAAGCTTGGCAGGCCCTTTCCATGAAAGTGATTCTCGCCAGTCTCTGCTTAGGGCTACATCAACAGCAAACAAACCATAGAGATAGAACTTGAAACTGCTTTATTGTGTCAAGTTTCAAAGAGCTAGCACAAACCGTGTTTGATTTAGAGTTCCAAATACATGTATCCCTATAGGAGAAAACAGATTGAAACCTCAAAATGAAACCGGTTAGTGCCAACGAACGGTTTAACCTAGAAGAATGAAATTTGGCGAGCCAAGTGAGATTGGTGTACTGATCATTACCTGAAAGTTTCATCAAGATTGGGTGAAAAAGTGTGTGCTGAGATTTCAGGCAACTCGTAGTTTTTGGAAGCTTGGCAGGCCCTTTCCATGAAAGTGATTCTCGCCAGTCTCTGCTTAGGGCTACATCAACAGCAAACAAACCATAAAGATAAAACTTCAAACTGCTTTATTGTGTCAAGTTTCAAAGAGCTAGCACAAACCGTGTTTGATTTAGAGTTCCAAATACCTGTATCCCTATAGGAGAAAACATAGTGAAACCTCAAAATGAAACCGGTTACTGCCAACGAACGGTTTAACCTAGAAGAACGAAATTTGGCGAGCCAAGTGGGATTGGTGTACTGATCATTACCTGAAAGTTTCATCAAGATTGGGTGAAAAAGGGTGTGCTGAGATTTCAGGCAACTCGTAGTTTTTTGGAAGCTTGGCAGGCCCTTTCCATGAAAGTGATTCTCGCCAGTCTCTGCTTAGGGCTACATCAACAGCAAACAAACCATAGAGATAGAACTTGAAACTGCTTTATTGTGTCAAGTTTCAAAGAGCTAGCACAAACCGTGTTTGATTTAGAGTTCCAAATACATGTATCCCTATAGGAGAAAACAGAGTGAAACCTCAAAATGAAACCGGTTAGTGCCAACGAACGGTTAAACCTAGAAGAATGAAATTTGGTGAGCCAAATGAGATTGGTGTACTGATCATTACCTGAAAGTTTCATCAAGATTGGGTGAAAAAGTGTGTGCTGAGATTTCAGGCAACTCGTAGTTTTTGGAAGCTTGGCAGGCCCTTTCCATGAAAGTGATTCTCGCCAGTCTCTGCTTAGGGCTACATCAACAGCAAACAAACCATAAAGATAAAACTTGAAACTGCTTTTTTGTGTCAAGTTTCAAAGAGCTAGCACAAACCGTGTTTGATTTAGAGTTCCAAATACATGTATCCCTATAGGAGAAAACATAGTGAAACCTCAAAATGAAACCGGTTACTGCCAACGAACGGTTTAACCTAGAAGAACGAAATTTGGCGAGCCAAGTTTGATTGGTGTACTGATCATTACCTGAAAGTGTCATCAAGATTGGGTGAAAAAGGGTGTGCTGAGATTTCAGGCAACTCGTAGTTTTTTGGAAGCTTGGCAGGCCCTTTCCATGAAAGTGATTCTCGCCAGTCTCTGCTTAGGGCTACATCAACAGCAAACAAACCATAGAGATAGAACTTGAAACTGTTTATTGTGTCAAGTTTCAAACAGCTAGCACAAACCGCATTTGATTTAGAGTTCCAAATACATGTATCCCTATAGGAGAAAAAAGAGTGAAACCTCAAAATGAAACCCGTTACTGCAAACGAACGGTTTAACCTAGAAGAACGAAATTTGGCGAGCCAAGTGGGATTGGTGTACTGATCATTACTTGAAAGTTTCATCAAGATTGGGTGAAAAAGGGTGTGCTGAGATTTCGGGCAACTCGTAGTTTTTTGGAAGCTTGGCAGGCCCTTTCTATGAAAGTGATTCTCGCCAGTCTCTGCTTAGGGCTACATCAACAGCAAACAAACTATAAAGATAGAACTTGAAACTGCTTTATTGTGTCAAGTTTCAAAGAGCTAGCACAAACCGTGTTTGATTTAGAGTTCCAAATACATGTATCCCTATAGGAGAAAACAGAGTGAAACCTCAAAATGAAACCGGTTACTGCCAACGAACGGTTTAACCTAGAAGAACGAAATTTGGCGAGCCAAGTGGGATTGGTGTACTGATCATTACCTGAAAGTTTCATCAAGATTGGGTGAAAAAGTGTTTCCTGAGATTTCGGGCAACTCGTAGTTTTTTGGAAGCTTGGCAGGCCCTTTCCATGAAAGTGATTCTCGCCAGTCTCTGCTTAGGGCTACATCAACAGCCAACAAACCATAGAGATAGAACTTGAAACTGCTTTATTGTGTCAAGTTTCAAAGAGCTAGCACATACCGTGTTTTATTTAGAGTTCCAAATACATGTATCCCTATAGGAGAAAACAGAGTGAAACCTCAAAATGAAACCGGTTACTGCCAACGAACGGTTTAACCTAGAAGAACGAAATTTGGCGAGCCAAGTGGGATTTGTGTACTGATCATTACCTGAAAGGTTCATCAAGATTGGGTGAAAAAGGGTGTGCTGAGATTTCAGGCAACTCGTAGTTTTTTGGAAGCTTGGCAGGCCCTTTCCATGAAAGTGATTCTCGCCAGTCTCTGCTTAGGGTTACATCAACAGCAAACAAACCATAGAGATAGAACTTGAAACTGCTTTGTTGTGTCAAGTTTCAAAGAGCTAGCACCAACCTTGTTTGATTTAGAGTTCCAAATACATGTATCCCTATAGGAGAAAACAGAGTGAAACCTCAAAATGAAACCGGTTACTGCCAACGAACGGTTTAACCTAGAAGAACGAAATTTGGCGAGCCAAGTGGGATTGGTGTACTGATCATTACCTGAAAGTTTCATCAAGATTGGGTGAAAAAGGGTGTGCTGAGATTTCAGGCAACTCGTAGTTTTTTGGAAGCTTGGCAGGCCCTTTCCATGAAAGTGATTCTCGCCAGTCTCTGCTTAGGGCTACATCAACAGCAAACAAACCATAGAGATAGAACTTGAAACGGCTTTATTGTGTCAAGTTTCAAAGAGCTAGCACAAACCGTGTTTGATTTAGAGTTCCAAATACATGTATCCCTATAGGAGAAAACAGAGTGAAACCTCAAAATGAAACCGGTTACTGCCAAAGAACGGTTTATCCTAGAAGAACGTAATTTGGCGAGCCAAGTGGAATTGGTGTACTGATCATTACCTGAAAGTTTCATCAAGATTGGGTGAAAAAGTGTTTGCTGAGATTTCGGGCAACTCGTAGTTTTTTGGAAGCTTGGCAGGCCCTTTCCATGAAAGTGATTCTCGCCAGTCTCTGCTTAGGGCTACATCAACAGCAAACAAACCGTAGAGATAGAACTTGAAACTGCTTTATTGTGTCAAGTTTCAAAGAGCTAGGACAAACCGTGTTTGATTTAGAGTTCCAAATACATGTATCCAAATAGGAGAAAACAGAGTGAAACCTCAAAAATGAAACCGGTTACTGCCAACGAACGGTTTAACCTAGAAGAAGGAAATTTGGCGAGCCAAGTGGGATTGGTGTACTGATCATTACCTGAAAGTTTCATCAAGATTGGGTGAAAAAGTGTTTGCTGAGATTTCGGGCAACTCGTAGTTTTTTGGAAGCTTGGCAGGCCCTTTCCATGAAAGTGATTCTCGCCAGTCTCTGCTTAGGGCTACATCAACAGCAAACAAACCATAGAGATAGAACTTGAAACTGCTTTATTGTGTCAAGTTTCAAAGAGCTAGCACAAACCGTGTTTGATTTAGAGTTCCAAATACATGTATCCCTATAGGAGAAAACAGAGTGAAACCTCAAAATGAAACCGGTTACTGCCAACGAACGGTTTAACCTAGAAGATCGAAATTTGGTGAGCCAAGTGGGATTGGTGTACTGATCATTACGTGAAAGTTTCATCAAGATTGGGTGAAAAAGGGTGTGCTGAGATTTCAGGCAACTCGTAGTTTTTTGGAAGCTTGGCAGGCCCTTTCCATGAAAGTGATTCTCGCCAGTCTCTGCTTAGGGTTACATCAACAGCAAACAAAACATAGAGATAGAACTTGAAACTGCTTTGTTGTGTCAAGTTTCAAAGAGCTAGCACAAACCGTGTTTGATTTAGAGTTCCAAATACATGTATCCCTATAGGAGAAAACAGAGTGAAACCTCAAAATGAAACCGGTTACTGCCAACGAACGGTTTAACCTAGAAGAACGAAATTTGGCGAGCCAAGTGGGACTGGTGTACTGATCATTACCTGAAAGTTTCATCAAGATTGGGTGAAAAAGGGTGTGCTGAGATTTCAGGCAACTCGTATACGTAGTTTTTTGGAAGCTTGACAGGCCCTTTCCATGAAAGTGATTCTCGCCAGTCTCTGCTTAGGGCTACATCAACAGCAAACAAACCATAGAGATAGAACTTGAAACTGCTTTATTGTGTCAAGTTTCAAAGAGCTACCACAAACCGTGTTTGATTTAGAGTTCCAAATACATGTATCCCTATAGGAGAAAACAGAGTGAAACCTCAAAATGAAACCGGTTACTGCCAACGAACGGTTTAACCTAGAAGAAGGAAATTTGGCGAGCCAAGTGGGATTGGTGTACTGATCATTACCTGAAAGATTCATCAAGATTGGGTGAAAAAGGGTGTGCTGAGATTTCAGGCAACTCGTAGTTTTTTGGAAGCTTGGCAGGCCCTTTCCATGAAAGTGATTCTCGCCAGTCTCTGCTTAGGGCTACATCAACAGCAAACAAACCATAGAGATAGAACTTGAAACTGCTTTATTGTGTCAAGTTTCAAAGAGCTAGCACAAACCGTGTTTGATTTCGAATTCCAAATACATGTATCCCTATAGGAGAAAACAGAGTGAAACCTCAAAATGAAACCGGTTACTGCCAACGAACGGTTTAACCTAGAAGAACGAAATTTGGCGAGCCAAGTGGGATTGGTGTACTGATCATTACCTGAAAGTTTCATCAAGATTGGGTGAAAAAGGGTGTGCTGAGATTACAGGCAACTCGTATACGTAGTTTTTTGGAAGCTTGACAGGCCCTTTCCATGAAAGTGATTCTCGCCAGTCTCTGCTTAGGGCTACATCAACAGCAAACAAACCATAGAGATAGAACTTGAAACTGCTTTATTGTGTCAAGTTTCAAAGAGCTAGCACAAACCGTGTTTGATTTAGAGTTCCAAATACATGTATCCCTATAGGAGAAAACAGAGTGAAACCTCAAAATGAAACCGGTTACTGCCAACGAACGGTTTAACCTAGAAGAACGAAATTTGGCGAGCCAAGTTTGATTGGTGTACTGATCATTACCTGAAAGTGTCATCAAGATTGGGTGAAAAAGGGTGTGCTGAGATTTCAGGCAACTCGTAGTTTTTTGGAAGCTTGGCAGGGCCCTTTCCATGAAAGTGATTCTCGCCAGTCTCTGCTTAGGGCTACATCAACAGCAAACAAACCATAGAGATAGAACTTGAAACTGTTTATTGTGTCAAGTTTCAAACAGCTAGCACAAACCGCATTTGATTTAGAGTTCCAAATACATGTATCCCTATAGGAGAAAACAGAGTGAAACCTCAAAATGAAACCCGTTACTGCCAACGAACGGTTTAACCTAGAAGAACGAAATTTGGCGAGCCAAGTGGGATTGGTGTACTGATCATTACCTGAAAGTTTCATCAAGATTGGGTGAAAAAGGGTGTGCTGAGATTTCGGGCAACTCGTATTTTTTTGGAAGCTTGGCAGGCCCTTTCTATGAAAGTGATTCTCGCCAGTCTCTGCTTAGGGCTACATCAACAGCAAACAAACTATAAAGATAGAACTTGAAACTGCTTTATTGTGTCAAGTTTCAAAGAGCTAGCACAAACCGTGTTTGATTTAGAGTTCCAAATACATGTATCCCTATAGGAGAAAACAGAGTGAAACCTCAAAATGAAACCGGTTACTGCCAACGAACGGTTTAACCTAGAAGAACGAAATTTGGCGAGCCAAGTGGGATTGGTGTACTGATCATTACCTGAAAGTTTCATGAAGATTGGGTGAAAAAGTGTTTCCTGAGATTTCGGGCAACTCGTAGTTTTTTGGAAGCTTGGCAGGCCCTTTCCATGAAAGTGATTCTCGCCAGTCTCTGCTTAGGGCTACATCAACAGCAAACAAACCATAGAGATAGAACTTGAAACTGCTTTATTGTGTCAAGTTTCAAAGAGCTAGCACAAACCGTGTTTTATTTAGAGTTCCAAATACATGTATCCCTATAGGAGAAAACAGAGTGAAACCTCAAAATGAAACCGGTTACTGCCAACGAACGGTTTAACCTAGAAGAACGAAATTTGGCGAGCCAAGTGGGATTTGTGTACTGATCATTACCTGAAAGGTTCATCAAGATTGGGTGAAAAAGGGTGTGCTGAGATTTCAGGCAACTCGTAGTTTTTTGGAAGCTTGGCAGGCCCTTTCCATGAAAGTGATTCTCGCCAGTCTCTGCTTAGGGTTACATCAACAGCAAACAAACCATAGAGATAGAACTTGAAACGGCTTTATTGTGTCAAGTTTCAAAGAGCTAGCACCAACCTTGTTTGATTTAGAGTTCCAAATACATGTATCCCTATAGGAGAAAACAGAGTGAAACCTCAAAATGAAACCGGTTACTGCCAACGAACGGTTTAACCTAGAAGAAACGAAATTTGGCGAGCCAAGTGGGATTGGTGTACTGATCATTACCTGAAAGTTTCATCAAGATTGGGTGAAAAAGGGTGTGCTGAGATTTCAGGCAACTCGTAGTTTTTTGGAAGCTTGGCAGGCCCTTTCCATGAAAGTGATTCTCGCCAGTCTCTGCTTAGGGCTACATCAACAGCAAACAAACCATAGAGATAGAACTTGAAACGGCTTTATTGTGTCAAGTTTCAAAGAGCTAGCACAACCGTGTTTGATTTAGAGTTCCAAATACATGTATCCCTATAGGAGAAAACAGAGTGAAACCTCAAAATGAAACCGGTTACTGCCAAAGAACGGTTTATCCTAGAAGAACGTAATTTGGCGAGCCAAGTGGAATTGGTGTACTGATCATTACCTGAAAGTTTCATCAAGATTGGGTGAAAAAGTGTTTGCTGAGATTTCGGGCAACTCGTAGTTTTTTGGAAGCTTGGCAGGCCCTTTCCATGAAAGTGATTCTCGCCAGTCTCTGCTTAGGGCTACATCAACAGCAAACAAACCGTAGAGATAGAACTTGAAACTGCTTTATTGTGTCAAGTTTCAAAGAGCTAGGACAAACCGTGTTTGATTTAGAGTTCCAAATACATGTATCCCTATAGGAGAAAACAGAGTGAAACCTCAAAATGAAACCGGTTACTGCCAACGAACGGTTTAACCTAGAAGATCGAAATTTGGTGAGCCAAGTGGGATTGGTGTACTGATCATTACGTGAAAGTTTCATCAAGATTGGGTGAAAAAGGGTGTGCTGAGATTTCAGGCAACTCGTAGTTTTTTGGAAGCTTGGCAGGCCCTTTCCATGAAAGTGATTCTCGCCAGTCTCTGCTTAGGGTTACATCAACAGCAAACAAACCATAGAGATAGAACTTGAAACTGCTTTGTTGTGTCAAGTTTCAAAGAGCTAGCACAAACCGTGTTTGATTTAGAGTTCCAAATACATGTATCCCTATAGAAGAAAACAGAGTGAAACCTCAAAATGAAACCGGTTACTGCCAACGAACGGTTTAACCTAGAAGAACGAAATTTGGCGAGCCAAGTGGGACTGGTGTACTGATCATTACCTGAAAGTTTCATCAAGATTGGGTGAAAAAGGGTGTGCTGAGATTTCAGGCAACTCGTATACGTAGTTTTTTGGAAGCTTGACAGGCCCTTTCCATGAAAGTGATTCTCGCCAGTCTCTGCTTAGGGCTACATCAACAGCAAACAAACCATAGAGATAGAACTTGAAACTGCTTTATTGTGTCAAGTTTCAAAGAGCTAGCACAAACCGTGTTTGATTTAGAGTTCCAAATACATGTATCCCTATAGGAGAAAACAGAGTGAAACCTCAAATGAAACCGGTTACTGCCAACGAACGGTTTAACCTAGAAGAACGAAATTTGGCGAGCCAAGTGGGATTGGTGTACTGATCATTACCTGAAAGATTCATCAAGATTGGGTGAAAAAGGGTGTGCTGAGATTTCAGGCAACTCATAGTTTTTTGGAAGCTTGGCAGGCCCTTTCCATGAAAGTGATTCTCGCCAGTCTCTGCTTAGGGCTACATCAACAGCAAACAAACCATAGAGATAGAACTTGAAACTGCTTTATTGTGTCAAGTTTCAAAGAGCTAGAACAAACCGTGTTTGATTTCGAATTCCAAATACATGTATCCCTATAGGAGAAAACAGAGTGAAACCTCAAAATGAAACCGGTTACTGCCAACGAACGGTTTAACCTAGAAGAACGAAATTTGGCGAGCCAAGTGGGATTGGTGTACTGATCATTACCTGAAAGTTTCATCAAGATTGGGTGAAAAAGGGTGTGCTGAGATTTCAGGCAACTCGTAGTTTTTTGGAAGCTTGGCAGGCCCTTTCCATGAAAGTGATTCTCGCCAGTCTCTGCTTAGGGCTACATCAACAGCAAACAAACCATAGAGATAGAACTTGAAACTGCTTTATTGTGTCAAGTTTCAAAGAGCTAGCACAAACCGTGTTTGATTTAGAGTTCCAAATACATGTATCCCTATAGGAGAAAACAGAGTGAAACCTCAAAATGAAACCGGTTAGTGCCAACGAACGGTTTAACCTAGAAGAACGAAATTTGGCGAGCCAAGTGAGATTGGTGTACTGATCATTACCTGAAAGTTTCATCAAGATTGGGTGAAAAAGTGTGTGCTGAGATTTCAGGCAACTCGTAGTTTTTGGAAGCTTGGCAGGCCCTTTCCATGAAAGTGATTCTCGCCAGTCTCTGCTTAGGGCTACATCAACAGCAAACAAACCATAAAGATAAAACTTCAAACTGCTTTATTGTGTCAAGTTTCAAAGAGCTAGCACAAACCGTGTTTGATTTAGAGTTCCAAATACCTGTATCCCTATAGGAGAAAACATAGTGAAACCTCAAAATGAAACCGGTTACTGCCAACGAACGGTTTAACCTAGAAGAACGAAATTTGGCGAGCCAAGTGGGATTGGTGTACTGATCATTACCTGAAAGTTTCATCAAGATTGGGTGAAAAAGGGTGTGCTGAGATTTCAGGCAACTGGTAGTTTTTTGGAAGCTTGGCAGGCCCTTTCCATGAAAGTGATTCTCGCCAGTCTCTGCTTAGGGCTACATCAACAGCAAACAAACCATAGAGATAGAACTTGAAACTGCTTTATTGTGTCAAGTTTCAAAGAGCTAGCACAAACCGTGTTTGATTTAGAGTTCCAAATACATGTATCCCTATAGGAGAAAACAGAGTGAAACCTCAAAATGAAACCGGTTACTGCCAACGAACGGTTAAACCTAGAAGAATGAAATTTGGTGAGCCAAATGAGATTGGTGTACTGATCATTACCTGAAAGTTTCATCAAGATTGGGTGAAAAAGTGTGTGCTGAGATTTCAGGCAACTCGTAGTTTTTGGAAGCTTGGCAGGCCCTTTCCATGAAAGTGATTCTCGCCAGTCTCTGCTTAGGGCTACATCAACAGCAAACAAACCATAAAGATAAAACTTGAAACTGCTTTTTTGTGTCAAGTTTCAAAGAGCTAGCACAAACCGTGTTTGATTTAGAGTTCCAAATACATGTATCCCTATAGGAGAAAACAGAGTGAAACCTCAAAAT